>NC_083654.1:23162399-23289899 GCF_963576545.1 Limanda limanda
GACGTGTTCACATGATGTTAACGTGTTGACGTGTTCACATGATGTTAACGTGTTGACGTGTTCACATGATGTTCACGTGTTGAAGCTGTTTGTACTGATGGTGTTTTCTGAATCAACGTGTTGATGGTTCATCATGTGAAGATGAAAACAATAAACTGAACTATGAGTCCTGATTAGAGTTGATCTGATCGTTTCACTAATTCAGAATAAACTAAACTTTTCACTTCCTGTGTGGAACATGTCACGATATGTGTGTTCGACTTAATGCAGCGCTGACTTAACACAATGCATGCTGGGTAGAATTTTTGTCCGACTTCATCAATCGCTGTAAAACATCAATAGGTCACGTGTCCTTAAAAGATGGCTCTGATTGGCTGAAGCTCACACACATGATGTGTCTTGTGTTTTTATGCAAATAATTCAGATTTGTTTTCTGCTCATTGAAGGTGTAAGAAGAGAGCTCCTAAAAACATCATATACATCTCTTACTCTTGTAAGAGGTAGAACATGTTTTTGTGTAGCTGTATAAGCACTGGAAGTGTGTGTCTGTTGTTTCATGTGTATTATTTAATGTTTCTAATGTGCTGATTAATGAAGAAGAGAAAACTTTCTCTGTTTATTTCTCTCCAGAGTGGATGTGATGGATTTCATCTCCTGACTTTGTATTTACTCACTGTAGTGGAATTTTCAGCTGAACTCAGTCAACTTCGTTTTTCTTTGTTCAAAAACATGAAGATTTTATAAAATGTCTTCAAGGTTCTGCAGGAGAACATCTGTCTCACTTCAGACGGCTCACTCACGCCATGAGGTCACGTTACGTTTTGCAGCGCTGAATAAAGTCGGACAAGAATTCTAACCATCATGCATTGTGTTAGGACCATCATGCATTGTGTTAGGACCATCATGCATTGTGTTAGGACCATCATGCATTGTGTTAGGACCATCATGCATTGTGTTAGGACCATCATGCATTGTGTTAGGACCATCATGCATTGTGTTAGGACCATCATGCATTGTGTTAGGACCATCATGCATTGTGTTAGGACCATCATGCATTGTGTTAGGACCATCATGCATTGTGTTAGGACCATCATGCATTGTGTTAGGACCATCATGCATTGTGTTAAATCAGCGATGCATCAAGTCCAACGACCTTCAACTCAAAGATGGAGTCACTATGTCACTTCCTGTGTTTTATGTTTAACCTGAGTTCAGTTCAATCTCACAAAGTAAACAGACGAAGCTGAAATTCAGTGTTTCAGCGTGAAGTTGATCATGTGACTGTTTCCTCAGGGGGCGACTTCTACTCGGCCACCATGACGGACTTCCTGGCGAGCGATGCCGTCATCTACAGGAGCCTGGGAGACGAGCGCCCGGTCCTCAGGACCGTCAAGTACGACTCCAAGTGGCTCCGAGGTGTTTTATTATTATTATCATTACAAGCTATGACACATGAGGCTACGTGATCGGCATAAACTAAAAGAACGACCCCCCCCCACAGAGCCTCACTTCCTGCACGCCATTGACTACGGAAACTATGTCTACTTCTTCCTGAGTGAGATGGCGGTGGAGTACACGGCTCTGGGAAAGGTACGATCACAACTCTTCAGTGTGAATGTTGTCTAACCCTAACCCTAACCCTAACCCTGACCCCTAACCCCTAACCCTGACCCTAACCCCTAACCCTGACCCTAACCCTAACCCTGACCCTAACCCTAACCCTAACCCTAACCCTAACCCTAACCCTGACCCTAACCCCTAACCCTGACCCTAACCCTAACCCCTAACCCTAACCCTAACCCTAACCCTGACCCTAACCCTAACCCTAACCCTAACCCTAACCCTGACCCTAACCCTAACCCTAACCCTAACCCTAACCCCTAACCCTGACCCTAACCCTAACCCCTAACCCCTAACCCTAACCCATGACAACACCTGTTGATACCCGAAGCCTGTATGACTAAGCTCCGCCTCTTGTTGGTCAGGTGGTGTTTTCTCGTGTTGCTCGTGTTTGTAAGAACGATAACGGAGGATCTCCCCGAGTTCTGGAGCGATACTGGACGTCCTTCCTCAAGGTGACAATCAAACTCTGGTTCCCACGGCAACAGGAACCGAATGACTCTCAGTAACACTGGTGTGTGTGTGTGTTTGTGTGTGTCTGTGTGTGTGTGTCTGTGTGTGTCTGTGTGTGTCTGTGTGTGTCTGTGTGTGTGTCTGTGTGTGTGTGTGTGTGTCTGTGTGTGTGTGTCTGTGTGTGTGTGTCTGTGTGTGTTCTCAGGCTCGTCTGAACTGTTCGGTTCCTGGAGATTCGTTCTTCTACTTCGACGTTCTTCAGTCTCTCACCAACGTTCTGCAGATCAACCAGAGACCTGCTGTGGTTGGAGTCTTCACCACTCAAGCCAACAGGTGTGTGTGTGTTTGTGTGTTTGTTTTGCGTGTGTGGGAAAGAATCAGCTCGGCTGTTGTTATGTCTCTGTGCTGGTGACACCTAGTGGCCAAAGGCATCATGATTTTTATGTCACAGTTTGACATCATGGATCAGTTGATGTGTCTCGTCATACTGACGTTAATTAACATCTTCACTCAGAAAGATTCTTGTCTTATTGAACGATGATTTTCTTTTGTCAGTATCCCTGGATCTGCAGTTTGTGCGTTTTACATGGACGATATCGAGAAAGTCTTCAATGGAAAATTCAAGGAGCAGAAGACCAGCGACTCATCCTGGACACCGGTTCCTGAGGAGCAGGTTCCCAGACCGAGGTGAGAGCTTCGTGTCATCAGCATAAAACAAATCATCAAATCACAAACTAAAGCTCGTTGACGAACACAAAGATGTTTAAAAAGAAGAAGAGCACAAAGAAGTGACGTGTTTTTGTTCTTCAGACCTGGTGTGTGTGCAGGCGACGGTTCGGCTGCAGAATACAAGTCGTCTGTTCAGTTTCCAGATGAGACCCTAACCTTCATCAAGTCGTTTCCTCTGATGGACGAAGCTGTTCCTTCGCTCAGCGAGCGGCCGTGCTTCACCCGCACGTCCAGCAGGTAACACACAGGAACACAGGCCATGTGAGGTCAATCACATGACCTAAGAGGAAACAGTTTGCTGTTTATTACCATCAGAAGTGTTGTAAAGTCATCTCAGGTCTGTTATATCGTTAACTTAATCTTTTAGTCGTTTAACATTTGAATTAATATTTATGTTTGTAACAAAGTTTGAAATGTTTCAAACTATTTGTCTTTTTGTCTCTGTCTCAGGTCCAAGTTGACTCAGATCGTTGTGGATGTTTTGGCCGGGCCCTTCAAAGATCGCACTGTCATGTTCCTCGGCTCGGACGACGGACGAGTGCTGAAGGTTTTGGCGAGCATGCATCCGGACGACAGCTTCGGCTCCAAGCTGCTGGAAGACATCGACGTCTACAACCCGTCCAAGTGAGACTTGAGTCCTCTCCTACTGACGTCTACGTGAGCAACAGAATGATCCGTTTTAAGACCAAGGTGTTCTCCTTCCTTCCTGTGGTTCTCCAGGTGTAACGTCCAGGACCAGGAGGACAGGAGGGTTCTGGGACTGGAGCTGGATAAAGACCATCATGCTTTGTTCGTGGCCTTCAGCAGCTGTGTGATCCGAACGCCGCTCAGTCGCTGTCCTGAACACGGGACGTGCAGAAAGTGAGGACACCTCTGAAATACAGATTTTCAGACATACTCATTGATTTTGTTTGTTCTGTAAATAAAACTCCATCAATTTTAACTAAACTTAAAAATGTGAAGATGGTTTGGAATCGTAATCAATAGGATGTGTCTGAAAAGTTAAATCTGATAAAAAAAAGAGTTATTTATAGACTTCATTGGACTGAACAGAGCTGAGCTTGCCGCAGAAATTAGAGGTCGTTCATCACACACACACACACACACACACACAAACACACACACACACACACACACACACACACACACACACACACACACACACACACACGACAAGGCAACAACTGTGAGGATCATGTGTTTTAAATCTCAACATGTACCCGATGACAATATCTTTAATGATTATTACATAAATGGTTCAGTCCGTGGGATTTAGTGACACCTAATGGTAAAGGTAAAAATTGCAGCTAACTGAAATATATATAAACACAACAGATGTTGTTTCTGCAGAGCCTGTCTGACCTCTCGTGACCCTTACTGCATCTGGCTGCGGACCGGGAGTTGTGCCAACATGGCCCCGGGTTTCAGGTATGTATCCTCTCTTTCTCTCTCTCTCTCTCTCTCTCTCTCTCTCTCTCTCTCTCTCTCTCTCTCTCTCTCTCTCTCTCCCTCTCTCTCTCCTCTCTCTCTCTCTCTCTCTCTCTCTCTCTCTCTCTCTCTCTCTCTCTTTCTGTCACCTCCTCGTCCATCTGACAGATAACTCTGACAACTCTGAACATAAATCTGCTGCGGTGAACGAAATGTCGTATATGTTGAAGATGTAAATCCTCGATGTCTTTCACGCTGGCTGCAAAAGTAAAAAGATGAATGTGAAGACATAAAGTCAACTCACACTGTGGTATAAATAGTTTGAGATCATTCAGGAGTTTGTCTCAGTGAATCATAGAAACACAGGAGGAGAAATAATAATCTATAATCAATAATGAGCTGATTTTCTGAATGAATCTGAGAAGTGAAGCAGAGGACGATGCTGATGATGGAGGGATGAAAAGGAGGAAAGTGGAGGCTAGATAAAGATTTTACTCTCAAACATCATGAAACTGTTGCAGCTGAAGAAAGAAGATGAGAGAGAAACACACACAAACAGTTTCAAGAATTCAAATGTTGATCTGAGACTTCGGTGTTTCTCTGTTTGTAACGTCCTGCTGCTGAGAAGAAATCCTGATTCCAGTCCTCGTCCTCGTCCTCTGTCGAACGGATCTGATGATCACCTGCTTCCCTTTGAACGTCTCACTGCAGCTGCTTCACTCACAGGAAACTGTCCAAAACTAGAGCTGACGTTTTAAACAAGAGATGTAGATTAAACCGGACGAGTGCGTGTAGATACAAATAAGACGAGAAATTAAACAAAGATATGACGTAAGGGCTGGAAAGGAAGAAGCCGAGCGAAGACGAGTGATGAAGAGGAGAGAGGATGTGAGATCTGCTCAGGAACCTTCGACCAGAGAGAAGAAATGAAGCTAACAGGTGACCCCGTGTTTCCTCAGGTCGGGGTTCGACCAGGACGTGGACGGCGACCACTCGCTGCTCGCTGACGGCTGCCAGGGTGAGACAACTACACAACTGATACACACATCTAACTACACAATAAGATCAATGACATATTTCCTGGCAGTTTTTTTTATCTATTTAATTTTTTGCAGGTGACGTTTTCGTTATGACACGAAACCAAGAGTCCGGAGTTGACTCCGCCTTCGGTGAGAAGTTCCTTTTGGTTTTTGTTTGATTTCAGCTGCAGAGAATCATGGGAGATGGAGTTGTTTACAAAACCAACCACTGAGTGCTCCCCTTCATGTTTTCAACATAGTGTGATGACATAATCCGTCGTCATGCTGCAGCGGGGGGGCTACGATTTCTGTTCATGTAAATGATGGTGATTCTTCTGTGACCTTTACGTTACAAATTGTTACAGGAAGTAGAGTAACGACCTCGATAGATTCCAATTATAAGTGTTTTATTGCTGATGGAGAAGAAGATGAGACGAGAGGGTTCTGTTATAATATTGTATAATTTTTGGACAACTCTCAAATAAATAAATTAAGATAATGGATCTATTATACTGTAGCTTGTTAGGGTAACACACACACACACACACACACACACACACACACACACACACACACACACACACACACACACACACACACAGATATACACACACATTCCTTGGGTGAAGAGTTGAAATCAAGAGACATATTTTATGTTTAGTATTGTTCACAGTTTGATTCTAAAATATGAATTTGTTTAGACTAAATTAGAAACAGGTGTGTTTGTGGATTTGACTCGTCCTGTGTCTCCAGGTGTTCATCGACTTCCAGATGTGGATCAACGCGCCGCAGCTAACGTCCACTACACACTCCTGATTGCTTGCGTGTTGGTGGCGTTCTCCTTGGGGGCCATCTTGTCAGGCTTGATGATGTCATGCTTCTGCGGACGCAGCGCCGCTCGGCGGGCACGGCGGCTCGGGAAAGACCCGGAGATGTCCCTGGCTCACGCTCTGTCGCTGCGATCCCTCGCCAAGCTCAGCGGTCTGATGGAGGGAGCGCCGAAGGTGAGTGGACAAGGGCGAGATGAACGCAACCTGGTTCCGCCCGCTCTCATTCTTCTTCTTTTGTCCCATCGTCCCACAGGAAGACAAACTGGACGTGTCAACTCCAAAGATGGACGGCTCCTTCATCCCGAACGGGCGCTCTGCTCCTCGTGTGCTGAGCGCCGGACCCCCAGGCCGGGCGCCGGGAGACCCTGAGCTCAACGTGTCGCAGGTGAGGCCGGTGACCACAGAGCCTTCAGATCAAATCTTCATCAATCTGTTGAAACAACACATCAGAGAAACTGAATCTTCAACATCAAGAGGAGGAAGAGAAACATCAGTCTCATATCTGTGATAAGTTTAGCTTAGCATAAAGCAAAGAGGTTCAGTCATGTGACCAGGCTTTACAATGCTAACATGTTGATGTTCAACAGGTAACAACTTCTCTTCAGTCTTTGTCGGAGACGGATGGCGAGCTGTCCGGTCTGCCCACGCCAGACTCCTCCCCCCAGCTGCCCATCAAGAACCTGAAGGCGCCGCAGCAGCATCAGCACGAGAAGAACCAAAACCTCAACAACCCAACGTTTGGTTCCACTTTGGGTTTTATGGCCGTCGTCGGAAACTCTTTCACACCGCAGGTGTTTCCCTACTCACATCACCATGGCAACCGTCTGAGCAATGGAGCAGCCCACGGAACCGGCGCTTCGTCAACATCACTGCACCTCCCTGAGGAGAGAGAGGTCGTGAAGGAGGAGCGAGCAGTGACAGCAAGAGGAGGAGGAGGAGGTGGGGGAGGAGAGGGAGGATCGGGAGGCGGAGTCTACCGTCATCACCGTTCGCAGCTGTCTCTGGCACAGACGGCGGCGGACGTGTCGGCGCTTGACGAGCTGCTCAGACACATCCACGAGGTCAGTGCGTCCGGCAGCGGCGGCATCAAGGTGCTCACCTCCGTCTCCTCGTCCTCGCTGTTTCCTGGGCCGTCGGCCTCGGGGGGGCAACATCATCCCCTTCATCAGGGTCACCATAGCAACCACCACAGCATCAACAGCAACTGTGGAGGTTTTCGTCACCACCAGCAGAAGATCCCAGAGACCGACGGCGTGTTGTACAGCAGCACCGCCACGCTGCCGAGGGACGCCCCTCCCAAACGTTTGGACGCACCCTCCCAAAGTTCTGCCTCCTCCCTCGCCACCTCCTCTTCTTCCTCCTCTTCATCCTCTAACAATCCTCCTTCCTCCACATCCATTCCGTCTGCCTCCTCTTCCTCCTCCTCCACACCGCTGGGGATCCCAGAGAGACTTGGAGTGAGCAGTGTCTCTGTGGCACGCCACCACTCCCAACGCCACTCGCTAATCAAAATGGGCAGGGGCGGAGCTGCTGTTCCCCGTCACCACAGCTTCAACCAGCAGGGGGCGCAGCATGCTCACTTTCTAGCCAGGATGAACACCAACAGCAGCAGCAATGGCCCCCCCAGCAGCTGCCTGACGCGGCAGCACAGCTACAGCGACGGGCCACACGTGCAGCGGGCCGCCATCGTCCGGAGAACGGCTTCGCTCAAACCTCAAGTCCCGCCCAAACCTCAAGTCCCGCCCAAACCTCAAGTCCCGCCCAAACGCTTGTTCCTGCCCAACACGGCGGCCTCAGCATCAGAGCCGGGGAAACACAACTACTGACACTGTGAGAGGAGGTGAAGGTGCTGCCTCCTCCCTGAGTGAAGCCCCCGGCACGCCGCTGCCACAGGACCAGAAGGGACCAGAAGGGACCAGAAGGGACCAGAAGGGACCAGAAGGAACCAGAAGGGGCCAGAAGGGGCCAGAAGGGACCAGAGGGGGCCAGAAGGAACCAGAAGGGACCAGAAGGGGCCAGAAGGGGCCAGAAGGGACCAGAAGGGACCAGAAGGGACCAGAAGGGGCCAGAAGGGGCCAGAAGGGGCCAGAAGGGACCAGAAGGGACCAGAAGGGACCAGAAGGGGCCAGAAGGGACCAGAAGGGACCAGAAGGGGCCAGAAGGGGCCAGAAGGGGGCCAGAAGGAACCAGAAGGGACCAGAAGGGACCAGAAAGGACCAGAAGGGACCAGAAAGGACCAGAAGGGACCAGAAAGGACCAGAAGGGGGCGATGACGGGACCAAGGACCCAGAGGACTCATCAGAGTTTCCTCTGGCCTCTCATTGCTCTGCAGAGACGAGAAGGCCTCAGTGCCTTAGTGCTTCATCACCACTGGATCCTAGCTGCTTCGCTCACAGAGGCAGGAACAGAACATCCACAGGAGACGTTCCAGCAGTGAAGGATCGATGGTTCAGCTCGGACGTGACGACACAGCTGATCTCTCGTCTCCGCTCGCCGCCGTCAGACAAGAGTCACGAGGAGTCGGACTGCGGCGGCCGGACGTGACACGAATCACGACCGCGGGAACGTTTCTCCAGGACATCAAACAATTTGTATTCAAAGAGAGAAAAAACACGAAAGTTGTTTGTTTCTGAAAATGTGAAAATGAAAGAAATGAGTGACATCATCTCTTCTGAAAGAGTTTAATGAATCAACACGTCAACGAGAGAAAGAGAAGTGAGATCAAACGTGATTCATTCAATTCATTTGTTGAATTAGTTAAATTGATCCTTAAAATCAATTAAAATGACTAATTTACCTCAAACGATTGAAGTTGTCTCTTTAACCTCAGAGCAGATTTTTCATAAATCAGCTTCGTTAAGAAAAGAAACTTTTGTAAAGTTTGATCTTTTCTTCAAAGCATTTTCTCTCTCCTGGTTTCTGACGTCCTGATGTTCTGACGTCCAGAGACAATTGACCGAGGTTTGTTTTCACGAAATGAAGTTGATTCAGTTAATAAAGTTTTACTGAATGTTTTTTGTCCTGTTTAAAATAAAAATATAAGCAATAAAAAAAGTAGGCAGTCAACACAGCCCTAGTTTAACGTGTTTCATTTGAAATCAGTGATTAATAATCGACTGTTCACATGAGAAGAGGAAATCCTGTTTCATCAGGTTTGAGTTCAGTGAACAGGATTTTAAAACTTACATTTTCATCTGAGCGGCTTCAAAATCCAAAACAAAGATTTGATCACATTCTTAATCTCTGGATCTTTGAGTTTCACTAAGATAAGAAAATATGAAATTGATCTTGAATTCTCTGATAATTTAATGTGTAATAATAATCAATGTGTATAAAGGCCACAGTGGAACAACACTTATATCTGAGGCTCTTATTCTGAAGTGACAAACAGCTGAAGTTCTCATTCATGTCCAGAAGACGCTGAGGGTCTCATGGGTTCTGGTCCTCAGCTCCAGGAGATGTAGGGACCTCTGGGGGCCCAGGGGCTGTGAAGGTGAGGGTTCAAGTCCTGGATTCTCTGATGAAGTCTGTTTTACATTTCATATCCTGTCGATCCATCTGATTGGCCGATGCAGAGCGGAGTGGGCGGGCCGGGGGGGTGTGAGGTCTGACCATGTGCTGGATGTGGTCAGCTACTGGTAACCAGTGAAGGGAGCGTGTTTACACACATGACCTCTGTAAAATATCATCCTGACATGTTGTGTAGTTGGTGTTTGTGACGCAGCAGCAGGTTGTTGGGTCCAGGAACATCCAGGTGAGGGGCGGAGCCTGTAGAGCAGCAGGGGCGGAGCCTGTAGAGCAGCAGGAGGCGGGACCTGACGTATAAACTCTGCTGTGGACAGATCAGTGTTGTTGTTTCCAGCTCCTCCACACGGCGTCGGCCTCATCACCAGAAGATCTGGAATCTCCTCGTGTTTCCTAGTTGACGTCTTCGTCTTCTACGTGTCCGGCTCCTCTTCTTCATCCTCGTCTTCGTCTTCGTCTTCTACGTGTCCGGTTGATGGAACTGAACACATCAACAATTAACTGAGAACATCAAAACGTGTCAGAAACATGTCAGGACTAAAAACTGTTTCAGTCTTTAGGACTTTTCTGTCCGTCTCATCCTTTACAAACATTCAGTTTCCTGACGGTCTTGAAGTGAAATCGCTCAGACCCTTTTTCAGGATGTGAATCGTGAGATTTGAGTTTTCAGATTCAGTGTATTTAACATTAGAAATCTTCAGTAGAAATTGTCTCAGTGTAAAAAGACGCGCATGTGACTGTCAGGAAATGACTCGTCACGGAGCGAATGTTTTTTAAATTAACTTTTTTGTACAGCACCTTTCATACAAGGAAAGCAGCTCGAAGCGCTTTAAATACAATATAGATGCTAAATGTAAAACCATGTAACTCCAAATGAGTTGTAAGATCTAGTTAAAGTCTGAAGTAAAGAGAAATATCTTCTTTTTCTTTCAAAGACGTTTTCTGAACAAACTTCTCTGATATCGAGTCTGTTCCAAGGGGGGAACCTTGGTGGACCTGCTGCAGATGTTCTGCAGATGTTCTCAGTTCTCTACAGGGAACAGTTCACTGGAGGCAGCTGTGGTTCTGTTACAGTTAAAATCATAAATGTGACTCAGAGAAAATAAAAAATCGTTATTGATCACAGGCTTTAATAAACAAACACTGATGAGAATGTTTTAATGTTTAATTATTTATTTTATAAAAATAAGAATGTGTCTCTTGGTCCATGTTAATAAATATGAAAACTTTAGATTTATTTACACGTTAGTCGTCCACACGAGTTAAAGAGAAACGTTGAGATGTTCAGTCTCCAGGTTGGACTGAAGGTTTCTCTTTAGATCCCGTGTGTGTGCGGATGTGTCTCTTGTAGTTGGAGTTGTCGCTGAACCTGCGGCCGCACTCGCCGCAGCCGTACGGCTTCTCTCCCGTGTGGATCCTCAGGTGCTTCTGGTACCCGTCGAACCGCGTCAGCCTCTTCCCACAGATGTCGCAGGTGTACGACTTGTCCGCTCTGCTGTGGGCGGTCCGGTGCTCCTGCACGTGATCGGCCCAGAGGGGGCGCTGAGCGAACGCTCGGCCACACACGCTGCAGACGTACGAGGTCACGACCTCGGACAGCGGAGCCTCCAGGTCCGGCTGAGTCCAGCTCAGATCTTCATCCTCTACTGACGTCCCTGGCCGAGGCTCCTCCTCCTCCTGGATCTGGAACATTGAGGAAGGCGTGTGGTTGTTGACCTCCTCCTCGGGTCCGTCACTCTGGAACAGCTTCACGTCATTCTGCTCCATCGTCTGCTGCGCCTCCTCCTGCGCCTCCTCCTGCTGAGTGGACCACGACTCCTCCTCCTCCTCCTCTTTGATCTGAGGAGACTTCATCTCGTTCAGGTCCACACTGAACCTCCAGTCCTGCTGCTCACAAAGAGCTGAGGAGGAGGAGACCAAGAGACAAGAAGCAGAAAGAGGAGGAGAAGACCAAGAAGCAGAAGAAAGAGGAGGAGGAAGAAGAAGAAGAAGAAAGAGGAGGAATCAGAAGAAGAAGAAGAAAGAGGAGGAAGAAGAAGAAGAAGAAAGGAGGAAGAAGAAGAAGAAGAAGAAAGATGAGAAGAAGAAGACATTGATTTCGTCAGTTTTCAACATGAATCTATGAGTCATTGATGTCGTAGTTGAAACGCGTCCCGGAGAGCGAGCACCGGGAGACGGGGACTTCCGGTGCTCGCTCTCCGGGACACCGGGACTTCCGGTGCTCGCTCCGGTAAGCACGGACACTTCCGCTCACCTCCGCCGCGGAGCTGCAGCGACACGCGGGGCTTCCGGCTCAGGTCCAGCAGCCTCCTCTGGCGGGAGATCTCCATCTTGGCGCGGGTGATCTCCTCCTCGTACTCCGCCATGGTTCTCCCGAACTCCCTGAAGATCTCCTCCGCGGCCGCGCTGAGCCGCTGCGTGATGAGCAGCTGCAACATCTGGATCCTCGACATGTTTACCTCTCGCACTTCCGGGTTCATGTCCCCGCGCATGCTCAGTGTGCAGCTGGGATACGTCTCTGCCTCCTGCTGGAGGAGCAGAGCTGCTACATCACCACGTCTTTGACTTTTTTATTTAAGAAAATATTTTCTTACTTTGATCTATATTAATATAATAATATGTTAAGTTACATAAAATTAAAGATGAGCTGATTTATGTGCATGTGTCATTGATGATAAATGTTAAACTGCATCAGTGACAGATTTGTATTCAGAGCGTTTTCATATTTTTTATTGTTGAATGATGAATAGTGAAGTTCTGTGAACTTTGAAATAAAAGTATTTAAAGCTTCAGTAACTGATTTTATCTTTTTGCATTTTAAATCTTATTCCCTTTCTCCATGTTTGATATTGTCAGCTCCTCCATGTTCAGAGCTGTGACACGTGTCACATGTCACGCTTCCTGTCGGCTGAGGCCCCTCCTCTGACGGTGTCTCTGGAAGCAGGTCAGCTGACTGCTGTGGTGACCTTTGACCTGTGGACTCCTCTGGTCTCTGTGTCAGAGGCTCCGTCAGCAGCTTCTTCAGCTTCACGTTTTATAAGCGGCCCGAGGTTCGGGGGTCTCCCTCAGAACCATCGGTCTGAACCAGCTGTTCCAGCTGCTGGTCAGGAGGTCAGGACACGCTTTCATCCATGAGGGGGCGCACTGAGGGTCTAAGGAGCAGAAGAACCAATCAATCAAACTGACTATCATGGAACAAGGAAGTGACGTCAGCAGGTTCGATCACTGAAGGAAGTCAATGGGCAGTTACCATGGCAGCAGCATCAGCTAATCTACATTAGCAGGAAGGATAACAATAATAATAATAATAATAATAAAAAATAATAACCGCCGGTTCTTTGACCCGGGTTGAGTCCGGACCTGCTGCCCGGATCCATGCGCCCTCCTCGGACTTCCGTCCGTCCAGCTGCTGGCGGTCGATCTGCTCCCGGTACCGGGCCCCGGTTCTACCGAGCACCGGTTCTACCGAGCACCGCCCGGTTCTACCGAGCACCGCCCCGGTTCTACCGAGCACCGCCCGGTTCTACCGAGCACCGGTTCTACCGAGCACCACCACGAGTCTCCAACTCCGACAGCTCGGCGGCTCCGGGATCCCGGGGAGGAGAACCCGAACCCGGCGTGGAGCTGATCCGGTCCCCGGACATGTTTCCCTCCGGAGTGTAAACACGTCCCACAGTGAAGGAGACCGACAGGAAACAGGGTCCGCTATTCAAAGGTTCCGCCAGAAGAGATTTTAATCAAACAGTTGATTTAAAGTCATAATGTTCAATTAAGTTGATTAAATGAGGAAAAGTTAAATTTTTACGAATTTAATAAAGTGAGTGAAACCACTGGCCGAGGTGTCCACATGGTGGCAGCAGAGTGTCAGTTTTAATCTTACAGAGAATCTACATAACCAAGACCTATATAACAATGTAATATCGTCTATAACAATGTGATGTCAAATGTTAATCTAATGTCTGATGTTAATGTTATTTATCATTTTTATGTTTTCATTTTAACATTCAGTTTTTATTTGTTTCTGAAGACGTCCACAAACACACACAAATACACACACACACACACACACACACACACACACACACACACACACACACACACACACACACACTAACCAGATGTCATGTTTAACTGTATGTAAACTAAAGTTGGTGTGCTACTGGGTGTGTGTATAATGAAGTGTGTGTGTGTGTGTGTGTGTGTGTGTGTGTTTGTGTCTTACTGGCTGGGTGTGTTACTGGCTCGGTGTGTTACTGGGAGTGTGTGATACTGGCTCGGTGTGTAACTGGGAGTGTGTGTTACTGGGAGTGTGTGTAACTGGGTGTGTGTGTTACTGGGTGTGTCCTGGTGAATCAGGTTCTCCCTCCTCGTCTTTTCTTCTCTGTCTCTGTTGAAACATTGACTCGTTCACATGGATCCTTTCAGCCTCAAAACGTTTCTTCTCTTTGTCTGTTTGATCGGTGAGAACATTATTAATATTATTTTATTGATGCTTTGTTAGTATTTTCAGTGTGTTTTCATTAAAAGTGTATATATATATATATATATATATATATACGCACTTTCAGACAACAAGTCTGAATTACACTATCAGTCTTGTTCAGTCTTATTTGCTGCTGAAATGAAGTAAACATGTTGGGTTCATGCTGATTAGATATTTAATCATTTTATATTTGCTAGTTTCCTTTATGATACTTTGTTTTCCCATTTTTCTCTGGGGTTGTGTGGGAATGTGTGTCTGTCTGTCTGTAACTGTGTGTGTGTTTGTTTGTGTGTCTGTGTGTGTGTGTCTATCTCTGTGGGTCTGTATGTGTGTCTGTCTGTCTGTAACTGTGTGTGTGTTTGTTTGTGTGTCTGTGTGTGTGTGTCTATCTCTGTGGGTCTGTATGTGTGTCTGTCTGTAACTGTGTGTCTCTGTGCTTGTTTGTGTGTCTGTGTGTGTGCAGGCTGCGGCTCGGCTGTGGACATCCTCCCGGAAGGCCCGCTGGATGCCGTGCTGTCTCAGGACATCGTTCTGGAAACGCTGCTCATCAAACCAGATTATGCTGTTATCATCTGGAGCTATAGTGATGGATCCGAGCAGATAAACGTGGCCACCTTGACATCCGCGGGGCAGAACACGAACAAGCCTTACGAAGGGCGTGCGGCCATTAATACGACCAACGGCTTCCTGACCCTGAAGTCTGTGACGTCAGCCGACAGCGGAGACTATAGCATCAATGTTGTGACATCGGTCGCTACGCTAACAGGCGAGATCAAACTGCGAGTCCTGGGTGAGTCACTTGATTTCATGCTGTTACTCTGAGAGTAGAAAACCCTCTAGAGGGAACGAATGGACGAGTTTCTCATCTTCCTCCTGAGACAGGATGTTCCTCATGTTCATGATACTGTGCAGGTGGAAGGAAGCTGTCCTAGAGACTTTTTCTCTATGTGGGTCACATGTCCTGGTCCTAGATACTTGTTCTCTATGTGGGTCACATGTCCTGGTCCTAGAGACTTGTTCTCAATGTGGGTCACATGTCCTGGTCCTAGAGACTTGTTCTCTATGTGGGTCACATGTCCTGGTCCTAGAGACTTGTTCTCAATGTGGGTCACATGTCCTGGTCCTAGAGACTTGTTCTCTATGTGGGTCACATGTCCTGGTCCTAGAGACTTGTTCTCTATGTGGGTCACATGTCCTGGTCCTAACTGAAGGTTCCTCACAGTGGAGCTGGGGGACAAACTAACACCGAGGGGACTATCTGGTCCCACAGTGTTTCTCTCAGATGTTTGGGGACCATTACAATGAGCTCAGTCTGAATTTAGAAGTAAGAAGTTGTGGGTCGTCCAGACCAGGAAGTTCTTGAGACGTTCCTGAAGTTGGACTCAGTGATTAGATTCATCAGCTTCATGTATGTACAGCTGGGTGTCGTCTGCGTAACAGTGGACGTGTACGAGATGCTTCCTGAGGATGTTTCCTAACGGGAGCAGATATAAGGTGAAGAGCATCGGTCCTGGGACAGAACCCTGAGGAACTCAATGACCAACCTGTGTGTGCATGGAGGAGGAGTCAGTGTTAACATGAACAAATTGAAATCTATATGATAAATATGATTTAAACCGGTCTAATGTTCCTCTGGTCCCGACATGTGGTTCCAGTCTCTGTCACAGAATCCTTTGATCTGTGATGTCAGAAGCTGCACTGAGATCCAACAGGACCAGGACAGAGACACGTCCACCATCTGAGGACATGAGAAGCTCGTTAGTAACTGTTCACAGCTGTTTCTGTGATGATTCTAAATCCTGACTGAAGGTTTCCAACAGATCATTTCTGTCTCAGTCATCACAGTTGCTTAGCAACAGCTTCTTCTGGGTTCTGGACATGAAGGTTTGATGTGGGTCCAATCAGCTCCAACATGTGGAGCTAGAGTGGGTAGCCGGTTAACAAAGAGATATTAATCTTATATCAATAACGAAGATAGTAAAAGAAAATAAGTAGAAAACCATAAAGAACAATAAAAAACTAAAGAAAATACATTAAAGTATAAAATCTGAACTGTAGTGTTGAGCTTCCTGCATCAGCCACAGTGAACAGGAAACTGCACCAGCCTGTGGCACTGTGAGATGACCACAGACTGCAAGTTACCATGGTGATGTACCCTGACGAAAGAGGAACAAGCTTCATGGATTGAAAACTCTGAATTAAACCTGAAGTTGAATTAAACCTGAAGTTGAATTAAAGCTGAAGTTGAATTAAACCTGAAGTTGAATTAAACCTGAAGTTGAATTAAACCTGAAGTTAACCTGATAAACAAATATTCTTCTTGGTATTCCAGTGCTCTGCAGCATCACTGTGATAAAAACAAACACAAATCTGTGATACAGTAAAAAAAGAAACTGTAAGAGTGACCTCAGGGCGTGGCTCCTCACTGTACTGCACTGTACTGCACTGTGGGCTCATATATATGGGTGTGAGTCTGTCAGTTGTGCCAAATATGTGCAGAATGCGTCGACTGAGCTCAGAGGCAAGATTTGACATGTTACTGCACACAGAGTCCCCCCCCCCCCCACACACCTTTCCCTAATTCTTCTGTGGTGAGTCCTCATGTTTGTTCAAGTCGACAGCCGTGGCCACGGGCTCCGTGTTTCCTTGTTCGTCTGTCTGACGCCTCAAGGACATTTGGTCACATTCATACTGACAAGAACTGATCAGATCCAGGAGGTCAAAGGTCACAGATCTATTGTGTTGATTGATTCGATATGAGGACACAATGATATGTTAGAAGGTAAAAGTTCATCATAAGGTGCGGCTACTGTCCGTTATTTAACGTGTGAACACAGGAGGAATCCATTAGTCAATCAAATTGTATTCATATTAACATAAACTGAATTTGTGTCATAGATCTTAACAAGGTGCGACATCCTCTGTTCTTAACTCTCAACAAGAGTAAAAGGAGAAAACCTCAGAGAGAGTCACATGTGAGGATCCACCTTAAAATACCAAGTTAGGGTTAGTTAACTACATTGGTTAGAATAAACAGCTGGTAACATAGTGGGAAGTAAATGCATTGAGGAGTTATTGTCAGTAATGGTGTTTCTAAGTAGACATATTGTATATAAAGCAGTCGTCAGGTTACCTGTGTGACAGGTGGAGGAGAACAGAGGCTCAGCAGTTTCACTGTGTTCAGACTTCATGTTTCTCATGAAACTATGATGAAGAGGAAACGCTTTCCTGTCAGAACTGGTTACCACTCCTTCCTCTTACAAACAGCACGGAGCTGCAGCGAGACGCAGAACGAGTCCAGCAGGTCTCCGTCTGTCCTCTGTCCTCACTCACTCCTTTCAGCTGATCTCTCAGAGTCAGCTTCACGCTCAGGTTACAACACGTTCTCACCACGACATCAAACTCCGGTTTTAATGTTGATGGAAACATCCTGAATCATTCACACGTGAAACTACAAGTTTAGTTTAAAAAAGTGAAAGAAATGAATGATTAATAACTAAATATGTTGACACATTTATATATAAACCCATGTTTTGTGTTGCCGTCCTGACGACTCGTGAGGTCTTGATTCAGACAGAGATCAACAGAGATGCTCAGCTCAAAGTGTCCTCACAACCTGTTCGATCATCTGTTAGTAGATCAACCTGTGGTCTGTCTCTGCAGAGCCGGTGTCTGGCGTCAGCATCAAGTCCAACCTGCCTGAGGCCGTGGAACTCAACAGCACCGTGGTCCTCACCTGCTCGGCTCAGGGCTCCTTCCTCAAATTCACCTGGACCAATGGCTCCGCCCCCATCGTCGCTGATGGAACACGACTCACGATTAAAGACGTCAGTTCGTTTTTTAACATCTCATTTTTTATTTTCTGTAAAAACTTGACTTGTTTGATGTTAGTTTAACTTTACAGTAACATCCTAGACGTGTGTGGTGACTGATGCTCTCTTTACATTGATGATGTCACAGGAGGAGCTGACCAGCACACTGACCATCAAGCCTGTTCTCAGGTCGGATCTGATTGGTCCAATCTTCTGCACCGCTGCCAACAATCTGGAGAAAGAGAAAAGCCCCGCCTTCAAACTCACAGTCCACTGTGAGTACAGCACCGAGCACCATGACTCCTCCCACACAGGAAGTGACATATCAGCCTGTAGCTGGTTAGCATTAGCAGCGTTAGTCACCAGAACAAAATTCACCTACATATAACCACACACCTGTTTGATTCATTCCTTTCTCTAAAGGTGGAGACAGTGTGATGTCAGTGATCTCTGGGATTGATCATTTGTTTTATTTCAGTAAACTTCTGATGGACATGGTTGTCATAGCAACTTAGAGGCCAATCAGATCTTCATCTGAATTATGTGACATTTTCTTTTTTATGTTGTGCTGGAGTTTCACATTTTTTATAAGTTTCATTGAGCTTTTATCCAAAGCGACTCACAATAAGTGCATCAACCATGAGGTACAAACCCAAACAACAAGAATGAAGAAAGTACAATATCTTCAAGAAAGACAAACTACAAAGTGCTATAAGTAAGTGACGTTTCATGTGATGCTGTGGTCATGTGATGCTGTGGTCATGTGATGCTGTGGTCATGTGATGCTGTGGTCATGTGATGCTGTGGTCATGTGATGCTGTGGGCGTGGCGTTATCAGGAGATCTTTTTAAAGTGACAGGAGTTTAAACCAATTTTCTGAGACAGAGGCTGAAAAGAGGAGGAAAGTGTTTTCTGAACATTAGAGCATGAAAACATTTGACTGTAACAACACTTATTAAAATGATCAACATGAATATGAGAGTGTGGCTGTGACTCGTTCACACCTCCCCAGGTCATGGTTCTGGTTTGTGTGCTGGTTGTTGATCTGGTTCAGCCTCTGGGTCTGGTTTCTGAAGTCCTCCGGTGAGAGGCTGAGCTCCGTCTGGTTTCCAGGTGACTCGTGGTGTTAAGATGGTGACGTGTGTTTACAGGAGGCTCCTCCTCCACTGGAACCACAGTGTGTTTACAGGAGGCTCCTCCTCCACTGGAACCACAGTGTGTAAACACAACTCTTTCCTCATGACTCAGAGTGAACCCACACGACTGCTGCTTCACCTGTTACTGATTAATCTGCTTCAACAACCAACTCACTGTACTGAGGAGGAATATAATGGTTTCAATCATGAGTCAAATATAAAGATCAATTGTCTTTATATACAGTCACTGATGGTATTTATACAGTTTCATATATATATACATATATACACATACTTAATGAATTTCTGTATATGTTGTTTGTCCACAGATGGTCCAGACAAAGTGATGATCTCTCCTGCCTCCACGCCTCAGTACATCAAGGCGGGCTCTAACTTCAGTCTAGCGTGCTCCGCCCTCTCGTCTCCTCCCGCCACCTTCAGCTGGTTCCAGAACCAAACGGAGATAAAGGTGCCGGGACCCGTTCTCTCTCTCGGGGCGATCGAAAAGCTGGGCTCAGTGAAGACGGTGCAGGACTACACCTGCAGGGCGCAGAATGCCAAGACCCTGCGCAGCGTCCCGTCTCCCGCTGTGTCCTTTGCTGTGATGGGTGAGTGACGCCTGCCGCTGAGCTTTCTGGGAAATACTCAGAACAGACGCCATGTTTTAAAAGGGTCCGATTATTACCATCCGAAAATTATCACTATGACAGAAAGTTAAAGTTTCACTTTGAAATACTGAAGTTTTCACATCCATTCATATCATTGATCATATAAATAATTTATATATATCCATATATGTAAGTATTATTTGAATATAATTATCAACAGATTAATAGTTAGTAGGTTTTAATATATTTATCTATAGATCAATAGTTTATAATGTGAATAAAATTATAAACAGTGTTTACATGTATAAATACAATCATAAATAAATAAATAGTTTACATGTATATATATATATATACACACACATATATATAAATATTTATGTATATATATAATAAACAAACAGGTAAATAAGTTAACTGACTGACTGTGTTTGAAACGTTAAAACCACTTCAGACGTTTACAACTGAAACTAAAACTGACTGAAACCTGGTTCCCCCCCGAGGCGCCTGTTTAGTTTCTGTGTCAACTCGTAATTGAGAGGAGGGGGAGGAGTTTGTGTGAAGGTCAGGGTTAGGCTCATTTCCTGGAAGATCTTCAAATGTTTCATGTCTCTGGAATCTGTACAACCTCCGCTAAAAGCTTCTGTAGGTTACTAAACCAAAATAAATGATAAAAGTGCTGAAACTGTGGTAGAAATTATATATATATATTAAATCTGACATTTTCTTTCACCAAAAGCACATAAAACACATTGATCCTGAAGATTCTAAATGTACAAACATGAATGCAATATTTCTTAACTCTACATGAGTTATTAAAACTAAATCCCTAACCCTAACAAATTTTAGTTTTTGAGATGTGAAGATTTTTCTCTGCTCCTCTCCCAACACTCTGACGCCACAGTGTGTTATCATCACGTGTTTCACTTCAAACCTCATGACGAGCGTAGAACATGATGAGGTAGAAACCAGACGCTCTGACCACCTGCTGTTTTCAGACGGCTTCATTCAGTTTTATTTTCCCGCTCTGTTCTCAGATGCCATCTCTGGCACTAAAATCACCGGTCCGACCGTGATGCTCATCGCTGGGAACAGCACAGCCAACCTGAGCTGCCGGGCCACGGCCGGCACCGTGAAGACCACCACCTGGATGAAAGACGGCAAACCCCTGCCCGCGGACCCCCGCCTGGTGTTCGCAGCTGACAAGAGCTCCCTGATGATCAACCCGCTGCAGGGGGGGGACGCCGGACAGTACACGTGTCAGCTCTCCAACCCCGTCAACACAGAAGAAGCCTCGTTCAAGTTGGTGGTCAACTGTGAGTTCACATGCTGCTGGTTTGCAGATCAGTGATTCAGGAGCTGGTTGGTCCGACTCGTTCACAACAACAGGGTCAGGGTTAGGGTTCCTGTTGTCGTTCACAACAACAGGAACATGTGGGAACCTTCAGGCGAGGGGGGGGGGATATGTGCTCTTCTAGTTTCACGCCCGTCACGTGTTAGAAACTCATCAACACATGTACATGTTAATGTCTGAAAACAGACTAACCGACCTGAGATCAGATCAGTTGTCTATCAAGAGAAAAACTTTTCTTACAGCTGTAGATTTATCAATAACAATAAAATTATAAAACTCTGCAGGAACCTGATGATGCTGATAAAATGTGATAACATTTGTGATTAATCAAAGTTAATTTATGAACTCATCTTACTCTTTTCTTCTGCTTGCTGCCTTTATGCTAAGCTAGGCTAATGACATCCTGACAAATACCCTAATTCACAGTGATGTTATATTATCAAAGCCATTCAACATATCATTTTTGTAATTCGCTCTGTGTCCAGTTGGTCCTGAAACAGCGATGGTGAAAGGCGAGGACGCTGTGGAGGTGAACGACCCCATCACACTCACCTGCTCTGCAGCGTCCTACCCAACCGCCAACTTCACCTGGAAGTTTAATGGCACAGCGACCGACGTGAAGACTGACAAGTACGTCATCAAGGAGGCCAAATACAAGAACACTGGAACGTACACGTGTGAGGCTCACAACGCTGTCACCGGGAAGACCGTCACATCTATCCACAAGCTGTCCGTCAAAGGTGAGAGGTCACGCAGCAGCCTAATGTCTTTATTTTAGATTTAACACAAAAGAACCACTCATCTCGTATCTAATTCTGCGTCTGTATCGATATCGTAGAGGAGGGAGCGCTGGACGAGGGTCTCTCAGACGGCGCCATCGCTGGAATCATAATTGCCGTCCTTGTCGCTCTTGCCCTCGCCATTGGATTGATCATATACTGTCGACAGAAAGTTCCGTAAGTAATCTGATACTCTCAAACTCTGAGACATGATCCAATGAGATTTGCAGATTTTATTTAGTTTTATGAAATAAGAAAACATTTCTGTCGCTGTGATGTCAGACTCATTGTTAGAGCTCGGACCATGTGTCCATTTACTTTTGGCCGAGAAGATAAAGAAGATCTTTGCGTGTTTTTATTCGTCTGAACAAAAATTCCCATTTTTCTTTACTTTGCTGTGTATGTGAGTTTCTGAGCCACTTCATGAACTCCTTTCTTTCCTTAAACTTGATAATCTGTGTTAAGATAATGTACACACACACACACACACACACACACACACACACACACACACACACACACACACACACACACACACACACACACACACACACTAATTCCTGGATTTTGATTGGCGGTTGTGTCTCTGTGGTTCAGGTCATATCTTTGTGTGTCAGTGTAGGAATGTGAACATGTGATTTAGGGGTTAATGTTTTAAAGAGAGTAAAATGGGTTTGACGCCGACTTTAAACGTTAAACTTTTTGTGTTAAACGTATTCCTTCTCATTCAGATGTTAACATGAGTCTCCATTAAAGAGAGTGTGTTGTGTTATATAAAACATTGTGTAAGGTGTCAGCGGGTCTCCCTCGGGCCCCGGGGCCTCAGACACACTCGTCTTGTCTGTCGGACGTGTCAACACAACCACAGGGTTCAGGTTCTCCAGCCTCTAAATCACAGACTTGTGTAAACTGGTCTCAGTTCAGTTTGAAAACTCTGAGTTTGTGTTTGAGTCTGAACAGAAACTGAGACTTTAGTAAACGATGACTCAGTCCTTCTCGTCCTGATTGGTTCTCATCAGTCACATGACTCGACTACCAGCGGTGAGCACAAAGCGTTGCTAACACTTCCTGTCAGTGACACTTCCTGTCAGTGACACTTCCTGTAAGTGACACTTCCTGTCAGTGACACTTCCTGTCAGTGACACTTCCTGTCAGTGACACTTCCTGTCAGTGACACTTCCTGTCAGTAGCACTTCCACCTCGTCGTCCCTGCTCTGACTCTTCACCATCACAGTTCCTCTGTTACTAAGCAACCAACTGCAGAGGAGACAATCTACTTGTTTACGTCACATGACCAGTGTGTCTGCACATGTGTTCAGGTGGATATTTAGGTTCCTGATCAAATCAGGAACAAACATGAACTCCAGACAGACTCTGATTTTTTTTAAAAAATGATCTCACCCCACAACAATGTTTTCCTGAACTGGTTTAACTTAGGTACAATAGAGCACAAACACACACACACACACACACACACACACACACACACACACACACACACACACACACACACACACACACACACACACACACACACACACACACACACACACACACACACACACACACACACACACACACACACAGACTCCCCCAGTCGTTAATGGCCTTCAGTCTATGGTATTTAAAAACAGTCTGACTACATTCCTTCATATGACCTTAAGGTGTGTGTGTGTGTATATGTGTGAGTGTTGCGTGTGTTTATGTGTGTGTGTGTGTGTGCGTTGGTGGGTTGGCTGTTAAAAGTCTCCTTAATTCACTGTTATTTACTGACTTAGTCTGTGGTTGTTTTGTACTTGGATGAATGGACTCTTATTTCTAAATAACTGTTGAATGCTGGGAAATGTTTGAGTCAGTGATGTCATTGGTGTTTGATTGGTTCATGAAACTGATCGATAAACAGAAACATGAACATCCTGCTGATCGTGATGCGTTCAGTGGTCGTTAGGAGAAAAGCTCCCTAACATCTTCATCCTCAGATTCTATTATCAGTAAATCTATAAATTAGCTGATCGTTAAACCAAGATTACATGTTTACATGTATTTGGTAAAAACATAAACATACGTTGTAGTTTAAAACCTAAAAAACTAACCCCTTTTTTATAGATTTAGATCATATTATTATTTATACATGTTGTTATAATACATTTTATCATATGAATAATACGTAAATGTTGTTTTAAATTTGGACTTTAGGAAAGATTTATAAATGTTGTATTATAGATTTTAAGTAAATAAATAATTCATAAATGTTATTATACATTTAGATTGTATAAATGATTAATACATGTTTTAATAATGGAGTTAAATTTGATACATTTATATAAAATGTTAACATAGATTTTAAAACAGTTAAATGTGTTCTTTGGCAGGAGCTTTTCTCATGAGGGCGCGGCCTGACTGTCAGAGAATTGCAGGAATGTCACTGTCGTGTCTGCACTCGTCTTCTTCTCATATTGTAACTGTGGTTTTCTCTGATTTATAAGCAGAAGTGAAATCTTTTCAATCCTGTGAAAGATTGACGTCTTCACATGTTGTTCTGCTTCATTTTCACAGTTTGTTTCTGAAGCTGCAGATAATGTGATGTCAGTTTATTCTTCTCTCTTTGATAACTTATCAGTCTCATGGCGCTTGTTTTTTTTTCAGGGTCGAGTCTCCGTATTAAAGACAGATGCAGGCTGAAGGTAAGACTCTCTCACACTTCATGTGTCTGTGTGGATCTAGTATGATGATGATGATGATGAAGACCTAAAGTTAGCGACATTACAAACAGAAACAATCGGCTACGGATAATTTATCGTATCATATAAATACCATTTTAATCTAAAGACATAACATTGTTTGTGGTTTATCGCAAAATGAAGAAGTTTCGTACTTTGCTACTTTACCTTACGCTACATTACATTACTTTAAGGTAAGTTACTGTATTTCATGTTACCATACGTTGTTCTTTTACATCATTTCTTTCCGTTATTTAATTTCCGTTAATTTACATTACAAGACGTTATGTTTCTTATATCTTCGTCATCTTCTCCTTCTTCTGTGGTGTGTGGTGGTGAAGAGCCTAGTCTGGTACCAGGCAGCAGACAGGGCTGGTACAAGTGAAGGTTGTTAACATGGAGCAGACAGTGTCTAACACTAACACACAGAAATATATATTTGCAATTCTCCTCCCTGCTTGTTTTCTTTTATATTTTCAGGTCAGTAACATTTTCTTCTTCTTTCAGATTCTGCGACAAACATCAGATCATTTTGCTTCCCATGATCCACCTGTGCAGCTGGGAGGCGTGTCCTCATGGAACCAACCGGTTTCCTCTGAAGTTCCCGTCAAACCAGTTTGCCCATCACCCTCCCCCTCTCCTCATGGTCGATGGCAAGAGGGAAAACTGGACCTTTTAATTTGAATGTTTTGTTTAAAGTCAGTTGATGATTCTGTGTTTGAATCTTCACTGTTTATCAACCTTTTTTTAACCTTCGTCTTCGTGACATACGTCAGTGGATCACCCCCCCACCCGGTTTACACAGATGGAGACGTATCGTGTGCATACTCCGACACAATGAGTGCTTATCCTGAAACCTGAGAACACACACACACACACACACACACACACACACACACACACACACACACACACACACACACACACACACACACACACAAACTATGGTTTAATTGATCACTATCACTAATTTGGAGTTTTCTAACTCACCTGTTTGTTTTACACTTGTCAAAAATTTCAACAAAACTTTATTAACTCATCGTCCTTGTCTCCTCTTTATAAGTATCCCACTGTGGCGTCAATAATCACTAACGATAAACAAGATATATTCATACAAGAAGTATAATATAATCAATGATAAAACTATTATTTTCATAAAAAAACTAAGATTAAAATATCATGATAAAAAACTTAAAAGAATAATAATATAATCATAAACTGATATTTATTAAAGAAATGATGTTAATGATTCATAATTGATGATAGTGTAGAATTAACTTTGAAATGTCAGTCGTGTCTTTAATAATTATTATGCAACTATAATTCAACTTAAAAAAAAAACAAGACAATATTATCATGATATCTTTATCATGATGATATTGTACGTGAAATTTGATGTCATGTCTCATCAGTTAACAGCTAAAGATTTAAATTGAATTAATTCATAAAGACAGCAACAGAGAAACAAAACCAGTTAAAACTATGTGAAAAAAACGTCTTCATTAAATTAAGAGACGTGTCTCTCCCTGATTTCTCAGCTGTGACTGGTTTTCTTCATCTTGATGGTTCAGCTTTGTTGTCCCTGTTTGACTCGTCGGTGGAGACGACCGTGGACGTGTCCGGACGAGTCAGCGACATAAAGGTGAAGAAAACCAAAGGCAAAAGGCGGGAAGGTGTGAGTGGGCGGTGACGTAGTCTGAGGTTTGAAGGGAACATGTTTTTGGTGCTTTGATAGAAAAAGTTTAAACCGAATGAAAATATTTCACTCGACGTCTGAATAGAAAGAAAATATTTGAAGTTCAGGTTTTATTTTATTTGTTTAGTTTTCTGTTTCAAACCTAATGATTTTGGTTTCTGATGATAATTTTATCGTTTGTGATTTCAGACTTGAACGTGCACTGATCTCCAGTAAGAAAAGTATTTATTTTGTTTAGTTCAAATCAAAAACCAGATAAACTGGAGCTGAAGATCGTAACCAGACTGAATGTTCAAACTGATTTAATTTTCACTTTTCACCCTGGAATATTTTTTAAAAGTATTTAAATTATGTCACATTGAACACGAAGTGATGTCATAGCAACACACGCTGCAGCGACTCAGTCAACCTTAAAGAGAAGCAACGCTCGCTGTCAATCACCAGATGAAATGAATGCGTTGTATTTTGCTTCATGTTGTTTGTTAACGTTAATGTGATCATTGACACGTTTTCTGATGTTTACAGGTTCTGCCATAAAAATATACTGTAAAAAAATAACATAAAGGTTGGAAATATTTTACTAATTTTGTCTTGTCGTGTTTTTTTTTTATTACACAGAAGCTTCAGTTTGACTGATCACAGTCTGTGTATTTTCAAACCAGGCAATCACAGAGAAGAGATTGACTAGTGTGTGTGTGTGTGTGTGTGAAGAGGGCGTGGTTGCTGACACAAAAATCCCCTCGGCATAGACACACACACACACGCAGAATAACAACTCTTCAACTAAGACCAATGAGGGCACAGCGACAGGTGTGTTTATCCAATCATGAGCAGGAGGGGGGTTCAGACTCATCAGTCTGGTTATGCAGGTTGACGTCATGACAACCAACAGGAGGCGTTGCTCACTGAACTTCAGTCAAACACCAACGACACCTGAAATTACAACTGAGCGGGAAATTCCTCCCCCACTGGTTTGTGTGTGTGTGTGTTGGAACAGGTAGAGCTGACAGGACTGAACACGCCCACAGCGTTTACTCAGGAATGTTTGTTTCCACTGAGTCATTCTATTCACTTGTTTTTCTTCTTATTTGAAATCAGTAAGTGACCTTTGATTTGAATCATCTAATCCAAATATGTTTTCTATAACCTTCCCAATTATTTTAACTGGGCAATTGCAATAGTACATCTTCTTACTGCCCCCCTGTGGTGAAGCATCTCAGTTTGAACAAGCAGATGTAAACTGTGTGTGTGTGTGTGTGTGTGTACGTTAATAACAGCCTTGTTGATTGCTAGAACAAAAACTCGTAAAACATGTGGGTGTGTCTAAGTGCATTTTCATGAATTCTTCTATTTTAACAAAATATGACATGACACAGTTAGCACCATGAAGGGATTTATAACCTTCACACATATATCATGCAATGTTTGAGTTGCAGGATGTGAAAATCTTACAACTTGTCCTGAAGTGATAAAAACCAGCGGCACAAGTCCCACCCCTGCATCTTTTCATTAAACAAACCATAAGTGCAAAATTGTTAAAGAAGTAGATACAAAAGAATTTAATAGGTCGAAATTTTAGTCTGTTTGGGTTCGGGTTAGGTTTATTGAATTAACTCGATGACTCTTCCTGACTCATATGACGACTGGGCAGTCAAAGCTCTCCACTCTCACATATCCTCTTGGCTTTTAACAAGAATTTGCTGTTAAAAGTAAGATGTTTTGGACAAGTTTCTTGCAAAGAAAGTGTAAGTTTTGCTTACAATGGTTAGGATTTAAGAATTTAAGGATTAGGGATAATAGCCAATTGGGGGTCGAGATATTCTTGATAACTTTGTTTGTGAAGGTGGTAGAGACTTGGAAAGTAATTTTGTCGACACTAATAAGGGTACTGCGGATCAATTGGCACCATCCCCGAGCTTCTACGACCTTCGGAAGGGGTCCATCCATCAATCCATCAATCCATCAATCCATCAATCCATCAATCTGCAGTGGCCGTTAGGGTGAGGGTTAGGATAGGGGAAATGAGCCCGCCTCCTATTGAAGGTGGCGGGAGGTGCACGGTCCTTCCTCCAGGGGGCCACCTGGTCCCGGTTCCGCTGACGACCTTGTCGCCTCCCGTATCTCACTGTGGTCCGTTCCTCATTGTTTTGGTTATAGAAGCCCATTCTGTGTTCTGTGTGATTGTGTTTTTTATTTATTTATTGATAGATGATTTATAGTTGCTTGTGCAGTCTATCTGTCTATAATGAAATATAATGTATAATAAAAGTCATCTTCTCATTATATAAAAAAATCTGACTTCAATCTCTGATGCATTAATTTATGTCCCGATCCAGACTCAGTTTGGTCACGCAGACGGTTAGGGTTAGGATAAGTGATGAAAGCACAT
Organism: Limanda limanda; assembly: GCF_963576545.1. NCBI lineage: Eukaryota > Metazoa > Chordata > Actinopteri > Pleuronectiformes > Pleuronectidae > Limanda > Limanda limanda. The sequence goes on from NC_083654.1 coordinate 23,190,981, forward strand.
TGGAGAAGGAGATATTCTTGAATAACGTTTTTTGTGAAGGTCGAAGAGACTTGGAAAGTGGTTGCGTCTGGACTAATTCGGGTCCTGCAGATCGATTGGTACCATCCCCGAGCTTCTACGACCTTCGGGCGGGGCACATAACTCCGATGAAACCAGGAAATACACCCACATGTTACAGTAACCACACAGCCGGTCCAAGCTGTTTCAATGTTTTTCTGTGTTTAATGTCGAAAAATGAAAACTTTGCTGGTGATTTTAAAAACTTAACAACCTTAATCACGGCTGTTGTCAAGAATACATAATGTTTAAGAAATACAACTTTTGAAAAATCACTTCATTTACATGTGAAGAAACTGTGTCTGTGTTTTTAACTATTTCTTGTACAATTATACAGATTATTTTATGAGGAACTTGGTGCCAAGTAGCTGAAATACGGGAGAGAGGGAATCTATTATTATCAATGTTAACAGTGTTATAAAATTCTAAATAGGAGGAGGGAGAGGAGGAGGAGGAGGGAGAGGAGGAGGGAGAGGAGGAGGGAGAGGAGGAGGAGGGGGAGAGGTGACACAGGAAAGAGAGACTCTACAAATGTAGGAATAAAAGCCTCATGTCATAATTTATTATTTTGAAATTGTGTCTTTTTGTCTCCATCAACAAAGATGGATGACGTGTCTCCGCCTGTTTTCATATCATCGAATAAATAATAACAGCAAAGTGAGATAAGAACGACATGAAATTACAGACACATCTTTACAAACATTGAATTAACTTAAAATCAATCAATCAATCAATCAATCAATTAGATGTTATTCACAAATCACAGTTTTCCTCGTGGATCTTAACGAGCTTTGACTTCTTCTCTTCTTCTGTCTCCTCGTCAGTGCAGTTTCCATTTACATGAATCGTTTCCAGATTCATTTCAGGTCATCGTGACCTTTGACATTTCACTCAAAAGAAACAGTTAATTATCAGATAATGTCAAAGTGAAACATTTGCACCAAATTTGAAGAAATTTCCTCGAGTTGTTCTTCAGATGTGACGTTAATGAGATATAACTTGGGTGAACCTCTGACATTTAACCACTGAAATCTGAAATGTACTAAATTTCAAGAAATTCTCCCAAGAATAAAACCTTTTATTTGGACACGATTGTATAAACGGCTGTAAAGATGCAGCTGATAATTATGTTTATTATCATTTTTAACAAACCCAGAGTCAATTTATTCTTATTCATATTTATTAAAAAAATAAACGAAGCAATTTCTCACATTTGAGAAGCTGTAAAGTTTATTTGTGGTTTTTGCTAGAAGGATGACCGAAAACGATGAAGTGATCAAATAAATTTTTATTAAAAAGGTAAAAGTCTGTACGTTTAACTTTTCATATTTCTTAACGAGTCACTGAATTTCATTAATGCTTCAGCCAGTGAATATGACAGTTTGTTGAAATCACTCTGTGTAGATTCAGAAAACTGACTTTTTATCAGTCGAGCGACAGTGACATCCAGAGGCTCAACACAGAACTGCAGCCACACTCCATCCGAGGTTTCTCATTGTGTCTGTAATGTTGTGTTCTCTTATTGTTATATTATATACTTCAGAATTAAGGTTAATATGTAATAATAATAACAGTTAATGGTTTATAGAAAACATTGAATGATTCACTGATCCAATGTTATTTTTTCATACATTTCAACCGAAACAATCTTCAGAGTGAAGTTCACCACTTTTCAGGGTTATGACTTATATGCACTGGCCTACTGACCTGCTAGGTTTCATCCGGTTGGGAAGTTGGTTTACGTAAGGTGGTGGTCAAGTTGGGAAGGCTCAGCTCTCTCATCCCGGGGACCAGGGTACGCTCCCCAGGCAGAGCACGTCCTACAAGGACCATGGGGCAGAGGCAGGTTTGGGTTAGGGTTAGGGTTCAGGGTTCAGGGTTATGACTTATATGCACTGGCCTACTGACCTGCTAGGTTTCATCCGGTTGGGAAGTTGGTTTACGTAAGGTGGTGGTCAAGTTGGGAAGGCTCAGCTCTCTCATCCCGGGGACCAGGGTACGCTCCCCAGGCAGAGCACGTCCTGCAAGGACCATGGGGCAGAGGCAGAGGTGGGTTGGGCTGCTGCCTGGTTTGGTGCAGATGGTGGGCGTCTCTCTGCCTGATGGAACTTTATGAGTACAGCTGAAAAAAAAGGGGGGGGGGGTTTTGTTTTTAATATATTAAACTATAAGAAAAAATAAATTTGTTGGTTTCAAGTGAATGAAACAAAAAGAGCTATATTGAAAGAAATTTGGCCTAATGGCAGAGACGACGCCCCTGGCACCGGGACCCCCGGTTCGAATCCTCCCGAAGCCATTGGTGTTGATGTTGCGATCGGGGGGTCCTGGGGGTCCCCAGGCAGCAGATCTGGCGGAAAAAGAAGGGGGGGTGGAAAAAACAGGGGGTTTAACAAAGGACAGGTAAGATGGACTGGTGGTTATTTGTCATTTAGACCTGTTGGGATGATGGTGTCCAGTTTGAAGATCCATGATTTCTCTGCTCTTTTTCTCTGCCCAATGGTCCAGTGGTCCTGTGCTTCTAGGCCTGAAATGATTAGACTGCTGACCGGATGACGTTGGAAATGAAGGACCATGGGGGTGGTGAGTTTGCCTTCCCCAATGTTATACAGGTGTTGTTTGAGTCGGGTGAGGATGGTATGTTTTGTTTCGCCGACGTAATGTTTATTGCAGGTGGTGCATGTAATGATGTAAATGACGTTACTGGTGTTTAGTGTAAATGTGCCTAATGTAGGGGAAGCTTTATTGCTGTGGATGTTTGAAATGAATTTCCTGTTTCTATAATGTATATGGTACTGTGTTTGTGTTGATGGTTTGTTGTCTGAGTACTTGGACCGTATTAATAAGCTATGGAGGTTTTTGTTCTTTCTGTATGCTGATATGGTGGTATGGTTTTTGAAAGCCGGCTGTACTGATTGGGTCTGGGTAAAGTTGTACTTGATAATCCTATGTAAACCGGTGATTTTGTGTGAAAAGGTAGATATAAATGGTACTATGGCGGGGTTGGGGTCAGGGTTGTTGGTTCGGAGAATGATGGCGGTCTCGGAGGGGTTAGGGTTAGGATTTGGGTCAGGGTTAGGGTTAGGATTGGGAGAGTTGGGGTTAGGCTTAGGTTTGGGGAAGGTTTGGTTAGGGTTAGGTTTTGGGTTAGGGTTAGGTTTAGAGTTAGGCTTGGGGAAGCTGGGGTTAGGGTTAGGGTCGGGGGAGGGTGGGTTAGGGTTAGGATATGGGTTTGGGTCAGGGTTAGACTTGGGAGCATTGGGGTTAGGGTTAGGTCCGGGGGGATCTAGGTTAGGTTTAGAGTTAGGCTTAGGAAAGCTGGGGTTAGGGTTAGGGTCGGGGGAGGGTGGGTTAGGGTTAGGATATGGGTTTGGGTCAGGGTTAGACTTGGGAGCATTGGGGTTAGGGTTAGGTCTGGGGGGATCTTGGTTAGGGTTAGGATTTGGGTTGAGGTTGGGATCCGGTTTAGGGTTAGGGTTAGGGTATACCGGTAGGGGACCTATGGGCGGGATGCCCTCCGAGACCGGGACTTGGGGTGGAGCAATACGGGGAATGAAGCGAGTAGGAGCGAGAGACGCCAAAGTGCTGTTCTTGATTTGGCGGAGGAAGCGTTTTGAGTAGCCCCTTTTCCTGAGACTACAAAAAAGGATGGAGATGGATGAATGAAGATCTATAGCCAGGGATGATATTCTGTAGAAGCGGATGATTTGGGATTTAATGATACCTTTAAATGTGTGTTTCGGATGATAGCTTGTTTTATGGAGCAGGGCGTGTGTATCTGTTGTTTTAAAATAAACCTTGGTGAGTAATTGTGAGTATGATGAATTATTTGACCGGTCAAAAAAAACTTTTGTATCCAGAAAATTTACTTGTAGTGGATCTATGATGTATTTAACTTTAATGGACGGGTGGTGGCTATTCAATGTGTCTATGAAGTCGGAAAATAAAGAGATGTCGTGTTGCCAGATGCCGAAAATGTCGTCTAAAAATCGGAAGTAGGTAAGGGGTTGGTGTGTGCACTTGGCTAGTGCCTCTCGCTCCCACTCGCTCATGTAGATGTTAGCGTATGACGGTGCGTATCGCTGACCCATGGCCGTTCCGTGGATTTGTAGGAATTGCTTGTTGTTGAATGAAAAATCGTTATTGTTGAGACAGATGGTCAGGAGTTGAATGATTTCGTTGTCCGGTCTATTGTTGTCGGGGTTGTTATTGAAGATGGATCTGATAGCCTTGATACCGGTTTGTGTATTGATATTTGTGTACAAACTGTCTATGTCTATTGTAAATAAATATGACTGGTTTGGAACAACCATGGGCCGGATGGTGTCTATGAAATGATAGGTGTCCTTGATGTAACTGGGATGTTTATTGGAAAGGGGTCCAAGGAAATGGTCTATGTATTCTGAGATGTGATATGAAGTGCTATTACAATCTGAAACTATAGGTCTGCCGGGGGGAACTTCATAGGGAATGGTCCATGATGGGGGTTCCTTGTGGATTTTTGGTAGTAAATAAAACTGTCGGGGGCGGGGTTGGTCTGGGCCGAATAAATAGATTTTTTGCTTGTGGTTAATGGTTTTATTGTCATATAGGGTTTGTATGATGTTGCGGAGAAGTGGTTGAGTATGAGCTTGTAAGTCTGACGGAATGGGTTTATAATGTGTAGTGTTTGAGAGTTGTCTGTTTGCCTCCAGTAAATACTGCTGTCTATCCATGATAACTATTTTGGAGCCTTTGTCCGCGGGTTTAATGATGATATTGGGATTTTGGGTAAGTTCTTCTAAGGCCCTGCGTTCCAGCCCCGAGAGGTTGTCTGCAACGTCCCCTGGGGGCCGGTAGTAACGCAGGGCCTGTTTGTTCTTTTGCACCAGGTTTATTGTGGCTGTGTGTGATTGAGCCGTGGTGGGTTCCCAATTAGATTTTTGGATGAAGGGTGTCTGGATGTGGTCCGGTTTACCATAAAAATGACTAATAATTTTTAACCTTCGGTTATATTGATGTAGGTCCCTATGAAGTTCCTCCCAGTCAAACTTTGCCGGGCGTGGGATGAATGAAAGACCCCTTTCCAATAAATGGATCTGGTCTGTAGTCGGAGTAAATAATGAGGATAGGTTAAGTATGTTTGATGTGGAGCTCCACCCCAAGTCGACTGCAGGGTCATTGTGGGGTACAGGGTTTGTAGTTGCAGTTATGCCCGGTTTGGGTTTGGGTGTTATTATAAATTTAATTGTTTTAACCAGTAATTGAAGATGAGTTTAGCAGTGGCCGGCTTCCAATGGATGTTGTCTTTTTCTGTTAAAAAGGTGTCATGGGGGATCTCTGCTAAAAACGGGAAGTATGTGGCTATAGTGTTGTTTATATATTTGAGATTGTGTTGTTGTTTAATGGTGAGGTTGTCCGAGAAGTTAATTATCGGGAAGTAGATGTCAGCATTAGGGAAGGCAAGTTGGGCCTGTTTGTAAAGGGATTTTAATTGTTTGCAGGAGGTCTGCCTGGGGTCCTGGTCCTTATTATTAATCCCGATGGAGAGGACCACTATTTTTACTGCTGGGTTGGGGACCGTTTTTTCACAGATTTTTAGAAAATGGTACATGTTGGCCCCCGGGTAGCTGTCCAGTTGTATGTCCGGGTTGTTGTGGGGGGGGATTCTGTTGATATTTGAATCCCCCAACACCAGGACAGGTCTACGGCTTTTGAAAGACCAGTCCTGGAGTTTCCTGGTGTGTCGGGCGATATGTGATGTGGGGTGGTATTTACCTGATGTAGGAGTGTATGGTGGTAGGGTGAATGGGGAGGAGGTGGAGGAGGGTCCTGCGGGGCTATCGTCGGGGGGTGAAGGTGTGCTGGATCCCCGAATGGCACAAGTGGGAGGTGGACTTCCAAGTAGTGGTAGGGAGGTCTCAGACACGGCTTGAATGGCATTGTTAGCCTTTAATTGCCCGCTCATCATGTTAGGTGAACCTCCCGTTGTGGTTGCCGGAGCTCCTCGCTGTTCCATTGTGCCAATCCGGGGACCAGCAACACCTGTGGGTGTAGAAGGGAGAGAGGAAATGGTGTCAAGATTGCTGGTCGAAACATTTGAAAAACTGTGTGTGTTAAGGGATATAGACTGGAGTTCCAGGGTATTGTTATGTGTGTCCGGTATTTGGTGAATAAGGGCTTGGGTTTGCTGTGTTCGTCTTCTTGGTTCTGGTACTGCACTGACCGTCGGTGAGTCGGGGGTACTGGGGCTTAGGGGTAGTCGTGTCATTGGGGTTTTCCGTCTAGTCACTGAGGGTAGGATGGGGGAGAGTTTGGGGTTGGGTTTTATGGTAATTTCTGCCTCCTGGGAGACCGGTTCGGGTCCCCAGGAGACTACTTTCTTGCCCCTCACTGAGGGAGGGGTGGAGGTGTTTGGGTCAGGAGGGGTTTGTTTTGAAGCAAGATGTATAGGTGCCCTCTGTGTTTGTAGAGGGCCCTTGTTATAAACTGGGTAGGTCGGCAGTCCGTTCGGTGGTTTACGTCTTGGTTTGGGTATGGGGTGGTCAAGTAATGTCGGTTGTAGGGGGGGCCTGGTTTGGGGTAAGGGGAATGTCTTTTGTCTGTTCGTCTGGTATGGGCGGTCATGTCTGAGTCGTTGAGGTAGTGGTGGTAGTCCATCCAGTGTTGTCTGGCGCTGGATGGGGGTGGGGAGTAGTGGTGCCCGGGACTGTCGAATTGGATATGGCTGAAATGCAGGGGGTGACTTACTGATGATGACCGGTAGTGGTGGGAATTCCTCTTCATCGGATAATTCCGGGATGGTGGAGAGGGAGCCTTCCAACCTGCTCTTCGGTTTAAAAGAAGGTTCATTATTGTTACTAGTATTATTATGCTGCTGCAGAATACCTTCTGTAGCCGAAATAGTGTCTGCCCGGAGTCTCTGGCCATACCGCTTCCTAGCCCATCCGGTAGCTATTTGCAAGGCTATGGGGTTGTGTGGTGTGCGGCCGAGGGTGTGTATTGTGTTGGTGTAATGTTCCTGTAATATGGCCATGTTTGTTCTCATCCAGTTGTCTGTATTGTTTTTAATTTTGTGACGTGTGGTGTCTGATGGGTTAGGGTTAGGGTTAGGGTTAGGATTGGGAGGTTTGGGGAAGGTTTGGTTAGGGTTAGGGTTAGGCTTAGGGTTAGGGTTAGAAGAGATATCTCGATGACACCCCCTGCTTCGTCCAACGACTGGGCAGTTTGGATTAGGGCGCCAAAGGCAATGCACTGGCCGACGCTCGTCATTAAGACCCCCCATTCTCACATATTCCCTTTGCCAAATTGGTTTTTTTTATTTTTAAAAAAACGAGGTGGTTGTTTGTTTAATTTAAACGGAGTTGGTTGGACTATTTTTTTCTATAGGCACTATTTTGATTTCCTAGTTTGATTGAACACATCATCAGTAGTTGACCTCAGGATCACTGGATGTTTCGGCCATTACGACTAGACACCCTCACCTGAGGGAGGCCCAGCCGAGGTTGATCAAACCCCAGTGTGTGTCCAAATAATTTAATTGTAATCTAATTCTAAGGTAATTTAGGAAGGATTAACGGTTTTGTTTAGGAACTGGTTAGGGTAAGGTTTTAGGGTTAGGCATCAGATTACTATCTTAGGTTTAGGCCTGGGTTCCTTGGTTAGGGTTAGAATAAGGGTTAGGGTTAGGCCTAGATTTACCAGGTTAGGTTCAGGCGTTAGGTTCAGGCGTCAGGTTAACTTGGTTAGGTTTAGAGTAAAGGTTTTGGTTAAGGTTAGGATAATGGTTAAAATTCTGAATGAGGTGTAGGGCTCTGGTTCTGAGTTCCAGTCCTAGAAGAGACTCTGGAGTGAGCATCCTTTCAGGTTTAAGCCTCTTCAGTAGTTCGACCTTGATAGGACAGCTGGGTCATACTCACACACTGCTCAGGGGTCAGTGGGGGTTGAAGCATCACGGTGTTCATCCTTCTGTTGGTTTTGAAGCAGGAGCTGAATGCTGTGAAGCTAGGAGCTAGAACCTAAAAGCTAGAACCTAGAAGCTAGGAGCTAGGAGCTATGAAGCTAATTAAGTTTTAAATTATAAGTGTTGTTAGGGTTAGGGTTAGGGTTAGGGTTAGGTGAAAACGGTAATATCCATGGACCCGACAATGTCAGGTCCAATGTAGTGCACGGGCCATCCTGAGACATAGGTGCTTCTCACTCGGCATTAATGCCATAAGGATGCTTTGTTTCTAAATAGAATTGTAGGTTAAGGATGGTAGGATGAAGGCGAGGTCTTTGCACAGAGGTGGTCTCTGCCAGGTCACTGTTGTTTGTGTTTTCTACTGGTTCGGCCATGTGTAGGTCTGAGTAAGCCGTTTCCTCAAGGTCAATGTCAGCCATGTCTAGGTCTGAGTAAGCTGTTTCCTCAAGGTCAATGTCAGCCATGTCTAGGTCTGAGTAAGCTGTTTCCTCAAGGTCAATGTCAGCCTTGTCTAGGTCTGAGTAAGCCATTTCCTCAAGGTCAGTGTCAGCCATGTCTAGGTCTGAGTTAGCCGCTTCCTCCAGGTAAGTGTCTGGAAATGTTGGAAGATAACCCATAGATGAAAACCCACTCTCATCCACAGCCAAATTGCAGTTCTCTACGGAGAGATTTTCCTCACGGGGAGTGTGGTCGCCCTCAATGGGTTGGTGTACCTTTGTGGATGTTACACATGGAGTGGAGGTCATTTGTCTCCGCTGTGTTTTGGGACTGTGTGTCTTGGTGGGCCTAGTATGTGTTATGGGTGGTTTATTTGTGACCGTTTCCCGTTTTGGGTAGGTTTCCTCTGTGTTTTCTGGTCTTTGCAGTTGTTCATGCTGTTTAGCTATCAGTTGTTCATACTGTTGGGTTATGGCGACTATATGTGCCTCAGTTTGGTCAATTGTCTCTTGCCTCATTCGGTTTTGAAATTTCTTTCTGGCCCATTTGGTAGCAATCCCAAATGCTAAAGGCCAGTCTGTGGTGAGAAAGGTTTCTAGTTCGGATAATGTATCCTGTATACCCTCAAGATAATGGTCCACCAGGATTAATTGAGTTGTATGAGCCCAATTGCGGGCATTGTCATTTAACAACTCCCTGGTGTTGTTTGTCATGGAGACTGGTTTTATAATGTCATTTAAATATTCTGTCAGTCTCCTGAAAGTGAAAGGTTGTCTTGTATTTTCCGCCTCCTCACTGACTCTCACGTTGTTCAGATGATGTACCTGTCTGATCAATGTGTACATATTGCGGATTTGTTTACCCAGATCTGTGTTTTTTTGGGAAGTGTCATCTTGTTTGAGAGTGTTGTCTGTACTTGTGGGTTGGTTTCTACTGAAATCCTGTCCCTTTTGTACGTTTGGTCTTTGTTTTCTGCTATTACTATTGTAATAGCGAGTATTGTCTGTGCGTTTGGGCAGGTTTCTTTTAAACTCACGTCCCTTTTGTGCGTTTGGTTGTTGGTCTCTGTTATTACTATTGTAATGGCGAGTGTTGTCTGTGCGTGTGGGCAGGTTTCTATTGAACTCACGTCCCTTTTGTGCGTTTGGTCGTTGTTCTCTACTATTACCAATGTAATAGTGAGTGTAATGGTGTTTTCTTTGTCCTGTTCTGTCAGGTGAGTGGTCATAAGGATAATTAATGCGTTGGCGTGGTCTATCTCTGACTTTGCCATATCGCACTAATGTCCAGTCGTACATTGTAGTAGATTGTAAAGCCCGCCGCGACGTTTCGATATATAATTATATCTTCTTCAGGCTTGGGCTTGTAATATGTTTAACCGGTGGTAGTCACAAATTTTTAATTTGTGACGAGTGAACTGAAGATATTTAAGCAGGGGTTCCTGTGATCACTGCTTTAGTGAAAACGTGAATGGTATTCTACTGCTTAATCTATAAATCACATTTATCCTGGAGCTCTTTCTCCTTTGCTTGTCTAGGGTTAGGGTTAGGGTTAGGGTTAGGGTTAGGGTTAGGTTTGGGTTTGGGTTGGGGTTCAGGGTTCAGGGTTATGACTTGTATACACTGGCCTACTGACCTGCTAGGTTTCATCCGGTTGGGAAGTTGGTTTAAGTAAGGTGGTGGTCAAGTTGGGAAGGCTCGGCTCTCTCATCCCGGGGACCAGGGTACGCTCCCCAGGCAGAGCACGTCCTGCAAGGACCAAGGGGCAGAGGCAGAGGTGGGTTTGGCTGCTGCCTGGTTTGGTGCAGATGGTGGGCGTCTCTCTGCCTGATGGAACTTTATGGGTACAGCTGAAAAAAAAGGGGGGGGGGTTTTGTTTTTAATATATTAAACTATAAGAAAAAATAAGTTTGTTGGTTTCAAATGAATGAAACAAAAAGAACTATATTGAAAGAAATTTGGCCTAATGGCAGAGACGACGCCCCTGGCACCGGGACCCCCGGTTCGAATCCTCCCGAAGTCACCGGTGTTGACGTTGCGATCGGGGGGTCCTGGGGGTCCCCAGGCAGCAGATCTGGCGGAAAAAGAAGGGGGGGTGGAAAAAACAGGGGGTTTAACAAAGGACAGGTAAGATGGACTGGTGGTTATTTGTCATTTAGACCTGTTGGGATGATGGTGTCCAGTTTGAAGATCCATGATTTCTCTGCTCTTTTTCTCTGCCCAATGGTCCAGTGGTCCTGTGCTTCTAGGCCTGAAATGATTAGACTGCTGACCGGATGACGTTGGAAATGAAGGACCATGGGGGTGGTGAGTTTGCCTTCCCCAATGTTATACAGGTGTTGTTTGAGTCGGGTGAGGATGGTATGTTTTGTTTCGCCGACGTAATGTTTATTGCAGGTGGTGCATGTAATGATGTAAATGACGTTACTGGTGTTTAGTGTAAATGTGCCTAATGTAGGGGAAGCTTTATTGCTGTGGATGTTTGAAATGAATTTCCTGTTTCTGTAATGTATATGGTACTGTGTTTGTGTTGATGGTTTGTTGTCTGAGTACTTGGACCGTATTAATAAGCTATGGAGGTTTTTGTTCTTTCTGTATGCTGATATGGTGGTATGGTTTTTGAAAGCCGGCTGTACTGATTGGGTCTGGGTAAAGTTGTACTTGATAATCCTATGTAAACCGGTGATTTTGTGTGAAAAGGTAGATATAAATGGTACTATGGCGGGGTTGGGGTCAGGGTTGTTGGTTCGGAGAATGATGGCGGTCTCGGAGGGGTTAGGGTTAGGATTTGGGTCAGGGTTAGGGTTAGGATTGGGAGAGTTGGGGTTAGGCTTAGGTTTGGGGAAGGTTTGGTTAGGGTTAGGTTTTGGGTTAGGGTTAGGTTTAGAGTTAGGCTTGGGGAAGCTAGGGTTAGGGTTAGGGTTAGGGTTAGGGTTAGGGTTAGGGTTAGGGTTAGGGTTAGGGTTAGGGTTAGGTTTTGAAAAGATATCTCGATGACCCCCCCTGCTTCATCCAACGACTGGGCAGTTTGGAATAGGGAGCCAAAGGCAATGCACTGGCCGACGCTCGTCATTAATACTCTCCATTCTCACATATCCCCTTTTTTTTCAAATTGGTTTAAACAGTAGTTTGAATATTGTTCCTTATGTATTTTTAATTTTTAGGTTTTTTTTGTAAGTTTTAGGTGGTTTTTTGAATAAAAGTAATTATTTATTTGGCATGCCTTGGTTTTTTCTGTTTTTGTTTTGTCTATATTGAAGTCTAAGGATTGTATTTTAGTATATTTGTTTTTTTGTTTGTTTGTTTTTGCAAAAATAATTTGGACTATTTTTATGGCTAATTTGTTTTTCTAGTCCTATATAAAAAGGTGACACATCATCAGTAGTGCACCTCAGGATCATTGGGTGTTTCGGCCATTACCACCAGACACCCTCTCCCGAGGAAGGCCCAGCCAAGGTTGATCAAACCCCGGGGTGTGTCCCGCTAAGTTTATAATAATCTATTCCTAAGATAATTTTACAACAGATTCTTGGTTTTGTTTTTTTAAGAATTTTTAGAGTTTGTTTTTAGGTTTTAGGTATCGGGTTTTAAGGTTTAGGGTTAAGTGTTAAGGTTGGGTGTTAGGTTATAAGTTTTTTAGATCTTGGCATCGGGTTAAGTGGTTAGGTTTAGGCATAGGAGAAGAAATGGTTAGGTTTAGGATTAAGGTCATGTCTAGGCCTAGGTTTTAAATGGTTAGGGTTAGGTTTAGGATTTTAAGTGGTTAGGTTTAGGTGTAGAGTTCTGAATGGTTAGGGTTAGGATTTAGGATCAGGTCTAGGCATAGGGTTAAGTGGTTAAGTTTAGGCATAGGGAACAAATGGTTAGGGTTAGGATTAAGGTCATGTCTAGGCCTAGGTTTTAAATGGTTAGGGTTAGGTTTAGGATTTTAAGTGGTTAGGTTTAGAGTTCTGAATGGTTAGGGTTAGGATTTAGGATCAGGTCTGGGCATAGGGTTAAGTGGTTAAGTTTAGGCATAGGGAACAAATGGTTAGGGTTAGGATTAAGGTCATGTCTAGGCCTAGGTTTTTAAATGGTTAGGGTTAAGTTAGGAATTTTAAGTGGTTAGGTTTAGGTGTAGAGTTCTGAATGGTTAGGGTTAGGATTAGGATCAGGTCTAGGCATAGGGTAAAACTGGTTAAGTTTTTAGTTTTTTAGGATTTATCTGATTAGGTTTTAGGTGTAGAATTTGATTGGTTAGGTTTAAGTAGCTAGGGTTAGATTTTTTAGGAGTAGATTCTAATTTAATTAAAAAATTTTTTAATAAATTTAGGTGATTTTGTTTTTTTTAGAATTTTTTTAGAATTTTTTAAGTCAAATTCTATAAGTCATAATTTAAGTAAAAATTCCTCTAAAGTTTTTTTTAAAGAAAAGGGAATTATATTTTTTTCTTAGTGGTGTTCTATTCAGAGTCAAATGGTAAGTTGTCTTTGGTGGATCCGGAGGTGGTGAGAGGAGCTCTTAGGTCCCGTTGCATCCACGGCCTGGTCACTAAGCTGAACCAGGGGATGGAAATTGTTGGAGGAGAGTGACAATTTGAAGGAGTCCAATTTTGTTCTTTTTTTGGGGAAAAGTTTCTGATAAAACGTGTGTAGTGCAAAAATGTATCGTTGTATGGGTGAGGCTATACCTCATAGAAGACTGGGCAACGTTTAAGGTCTTGATGCCCTAGACCACCACACCCCACGTGCTGTCCTAGAGTCGGACCTGGGGGGGCCGCATACTTACCCCCTGCTCAGCACAGACTATTCGTTATCACCGCAAGGTATCCCTAGTCTGGCCAGTCAGGGTTGAGAATCGGGCTCCTTTTCTCTGAAAAGAGGTTTTTTTGTTTTTACAGGTTTTAGTTTTTACAGGGCTTGAATACCATGAGAAGCTCCCACAAAACAACCAGAATCAAGCATGACAAGCATGCGTTCCTAGTCATCATGAGGGTTTGGAGGAAACAAGGATTTTTTTCGCCAGAGCTCTGCCTCCTTGACTCTCCATAGCTTCCCACAGAGACAACCAGAACCAGCCATGACAAGCATTGCCTTTCTAGTTGCTCTGAGGGCTGGAAGAAATCAAGGTTTTTTCGCCAGAGCTCCGCCCACTTGACTCTTCCAGACACCCTGGATTCAAGCAAAAGAATACCATAAGAAGCTCCCACAAAACAACCAGAACCAGCCATGACAAGCATTGCCTTCCCAGTTATCATGAGGGTTTGGAGGAAACAAGGATTTTTTCGCCAGAGCTCTGCCTCCTTGACTCTCCATAGCTTCCATTGAGATGTCACCCCCAGAGACAACCAGAACCAGCCATGACAAGCATTGCCTTCCTAGTCACTCTGAGGGCTGGAAGAAATCAAGTTTTTTTGCGCCAGAGCTCTGCCCACTTGACTCCTCCAGACACCCTGGATTCTATTTGAGATTTCTGTGTTCCATATACACCGCACAACTACAGAAATCTCAATACAAGACAGACAATAGAAACGCTATTTCTGGAAGACTCACCATAGCATGGCCTTGCAAACAGTCTTGAAAATGAAGAGGTTTTTGGGGGGAGGTCACTCTTCTTTCCACCCGTTTCACTCATGGTCTTGGATTTTTCCTACATGGGAGGAGTCCCCCACAATCCCCAGTCGTTGTTTGACCAATCAAAATGGTAGATTACTTTTTTAGCGTAAAAACTTGTTTTATTGGCATAAAGAAAAGTATTTTTCAAATTTTTATTTTTTTATTTGTAAGTTTACATTTTTTTGGAACTTTTGGCTCCTACTATGTCAGGCAACTGTATTGTTACAGTAGAAAAAATTATTATAGAAGGTTTTAATGCTACTTCCGGGTTGGGCTCTTTATCTTAGTTAATGAGATAGGGGTAAGATTGTTTTGTTTTTTTGAAAGATAGAAAAATTCTAAATAATTCTCTGTATAAAAAATAGGGGGTTGCTATTTTAAAATTATTTTCTGATTTTTTTCTAAAAATACAAATGTGTGTTTTTAGTAATTATATTGTGTTACTTCCTGGTTGAACCCTTACCTTCCTTTATGAGGTAGAGGTAAAGTTTTTTTATTTTTTGGAAAGATAGAAAAATTCTAAAAAAATAACTGTATACAAAGTAGAGGGTGCCTATAATATAAATATTTTTTGTTTTTTTTCCAAAAAATTCAAAAATAAAAATACACTTTTAGTGATAAAATTAGTCATATTTTAAGGGAAGCAGAGTCAGGGAGAGAAGCCTGTCCGGGCTAAGCTCTCCCCCGCCTGTTCGGGCTGTACACTCTACCTCCCCCTACTCTCTCATTTTCATGAGAGAAGAGAGGAGAGGAAAAGGGATCTATTTCTAGTGTCTTATTTTTCTGTTTGTGTGATTTTTATTACATTGTCTTGTTTTTTAGGAGGGACTCAGATCTGGGTTTGTTCTGGCTGTGGTCATGAAAGAGAACCTGGTGGTTCTATTCAGTGGCCTTCGGCTTTGAACTTGTCCCATTTTGTCATCATTTTTCTCCCTCTTTTTTTATTTATAAAAGGTGTTTGAACTTTATACAATACATAATACTTTCTGAACAGGGTGTGGGGTTTGATAAGACATTTTGTAAAACATTTTTAGAAAAGGTAACGGTTTTATAGGTTATAGGTTTTATTTTTAACATTGTCAACCATATCTATCACTTGCACAAAACAACAATTGTTTGTTTTTAAAGGAGAATTATGTACATTTGTTTCAAAAGACCTCTGATGAGTTTGATTTGTTATGAGGCATCTTTCTCATTTAGTCCATTTGGGAATTTCGTGTCCAGTCTGGTGGTCCAGTATCTCTCTGTTCTTTTCCTCTGGTAGGTTGTCCACTGTGGGTTGTGCTGGAGTGCCCTCAAGCGCAAGTTCACGAATCCATGTTTCTGGAAGTGCTGAACCAGGTAAGTGTCTTTTTTGTGGTTGTTTGTAACGTTGTATTTATGGTGGGAAAGGCGGGTCCTCAGGGAATTGCGTGTTTCCCCTATATAGTTCATGGGGCATTTTTTGCACTGGATGATATAGACACAGTTGGATGTTGTCATTGGGATGTTTTGAGGCAGTTTGTAAGTTGCCCCTGTTGTCGAGTTTTTGGCCACTTTCGGGCCTCTTGGTCTTTCTGGGCGTGTCCCCGGTGGTTTGAGTTTGGCCCTAACTAGAAGGTCCTTCAGGTTGGGATTTTTCCTGTAGGCTGAGATGATTTTAAAGTCTTCATCGAGTGTGGTGTTTACCAGCAGCTCTCTAAAGTTATTTTTAATCGTCTGGTTGGCCTGTCTGGTGTATTTTGAATAAGTTGAGATAAATGGGATCATTTGTTTCTCCTCTTCTCCTAGGGTCCTTGGGGTCTCTTTATCCTGTTGGATTTGTTTTTCTATTTTGCGGAGAAGGGACCTGGAGTAACCCCTTTGTTTGAGTGTTTGAAAAAGTGTTGTTTTGGCCTCATATTTATCCTCCTGCCTGGAGCATATTCTTTCGAACCTTAGTAGTTGGGACTTAACGATTCCCGGGAATACGTGTTTTGGATGGAAGCTCTTTTTATGCAGTAGAGCATGTGTGTCTGTTGGTTTAAAGAAAACCTTTGTTTGTAATTTACCGTTTTCCCCAAAGTCTGTACCTTTAAAGACCGTGGTGTCTAAGAAGTTAACTTGCGTGTCGCTTGTCTCCGGTTCTACCTTGATGAAGGTGTGGTGACTGTTGAGAGTGGTTACGAATTTATCAAAATCCTCTTTTGGGTGGGTCCAGATACCCCAGATGTCGTCGAGGTATCTAAAATATTGAGTTGGAATTTTTTCACATTTTTTGAGGGCAGTCTCTTCCCAATCTGCCATATAAATATTGGCGTATGCTGGTGCGAATTTCTTTCCCATGGCTGTGCCCTTAATTTGGAGGTATGTTTGACCATTGAATTGGAAGTCATTTTTTGTTAGACTTAGATGGAGAAGCTGCAAAATTTCTTGGTCTGGTCGCCCCTCCTCTGGGTATTTTCCCATCCATTTTTTAATTGCTAACAGGCCTAAGGCCGTGTCGATGTTGGTATATAAGCTGTTGACGTCCATTGTAAAAAGCATGCAGGGTTCCTGCGTTTGCATGTCACGAATGCGATGCACAAAATCCTGAGTGTTTTTAAGGTAGCTTGGGTGTTTTATAGATAATGGGGTTAGGAACGAGTCTATGTATTCTGCCACACCATAGCTCTCACTACCGCAGTCCGACACGATGGGGCGCCCCGGTGGGATCTTGTGTGGGATTGTCCATTTTTCTTGTGGTTTGTGGATTTTAGGGAGGAGGTAGAAGTATCTAGGCCTTGGAGGGCCGTCACCTTTTAGGTAGGAAATCTGTTTCCTGTTTAAAGTTTTTTTGTCATATAGAGTCTCCAGGATCTCTGCGATTTTGATGGCTGTTTCTGGGTAAATTGGTTCTTTTAGGGTCATGTAATAGGTGCTGTCATTTAGTTGGCGTAGGGCCTCATGGATATAATTGGTTCTGTCCATAATTACTGTGGCACTGCCCTTGTCTGCTGGTTTAATTATTATGTCGGTTTTGTTCCTTAGTTGTTCTAGTGCTTGTTCCTCTTCTGGCGTGAGGTTTGTCGGGTTTTTGTCCTGTTTTGTTGATTTCAATGTTGTCTGATCCGTTTTAATTAGGGTGAGTATTTCTGGCGGTAGTTTGTCCGGTGTTGGTTCCCACTGGGATTTCGCAATAAAGGGTTTTTTGGGGGGGGCTTTTGTTGGCCCAAAGTAGGCACATAATTTTAGTCGTCTGTGGTATTCAGTAAGGTCGGTCTGCAACGAGACTCTTTGACCCTCTGTGGTTTTTACCGATGGTATAAATGAGAGGCCTTTCCTTAAAACTTGTCGTTGGTATGGTGTTAAGTCATGTTGTGTTGACAGGTTGATTACTTCCTTATCTGGTTGTTCCAGCCCCTTCTGGGGTTGGTTCAATCTAAAAAAGCCTTCCATGTTTCCCACATATTTTGTCCTGTTGCGGGTGTCCAGTGTATTTTATCGGGCTCTGTGTCAAATTGTTCCTTGTTTAACCGTGGGATTTGGTGTCCTGTTTCTTTTATGAGAAAATTTAGAGATCTGATGTTGCCTCCAATCTTTCCTGGTAAGTCAGCTGAACCATTAATTAGTGGGATAAAGATTTCCGACTGAGGGAATTTAAGAGCTGCTGCTATAATCATAGCATTTAAATCCTTCCTCAGGATGAGAGGGTTCCCCTGCTGCCTATTGTTGAGGCCGAATGAAAGTATGATTTTGGTTACGCTCTGTGTTAGAGGTGTTTGGTGTCTGAGTATGTTTACGGCGTGGCTAATGTTAGCCCCTGGGTAACAATCCACCTGGATTCTAGAATCTTGGATCAGTGGGAGTCTGGCAAGGTTGGAGTCTCCCATGATAATGATCGGTCGGCTTGGTGTTAAGTTCCAATTGAGTATTTTGCTACCAAAACTATCGTGTCTGTGGTAGACAGGGTTGTTGTCTTGATCGGTTCTCTGTGTTGGTGGTTTTGATGGGTTTGATGGTTTTGATGACGGGTTTTCCTCCGGGTTATGTTTTTGTTTTTTCTTTGCTGGTTCTAGGTCATGGTTTGTCTCGTTTTGTTGGGGTGTTTCTGCTGCGTTTTCCTCCTCATCATCGCTGGTCAGGTCAATTATTAATGCCTTGATTCTAGGTATCAGAGTTAAAGCACTCAGGCTTGAGGGTCTCTTGTTTGATGGTGTCTGGTTTAATGGTCTCAGGCTTACAGGTTTGTCAGGTTTTTCTTGTTTTATGTAGACTGGTTCTGGGTTAATTGGTTGTGGATTTTCTGGTTCTGGGTTAATTGGTTGTGGATTTTCTGTGTTGGTTTGGGTTGGTTGTGGATTTTCTGGTTCTGGGTTAATTGGTTGTGGATTTTCTGTGTTGGTTTGGGTCTGTTCAATGATCGGGGTTGTATCCATTTCGGTATTTGGAGTCGGTTCTTTGCATAAGTTCTCTATGGCGTTTTTTGCTTGTTCCAAGGTGGTTGTTTTGATGTTGCGCAGGTCTTTTTTTATCCATTTCATGGCTATTGTTAGTGCTCTTTCCCAATCCGTTTTGGGCAGGAGTTGGATTTGGTTTTGGCAATCTATGATTACTGTCTGGTAGTGCTCTTCCAGAATCTGCAGCGTGGTATAGGACCAGTTTTTAGCATTGTAGAACTTCTTGAATTCTGTTGCTTCGCTGGGGCAAGATGGGCGGATCTTGCTTGTTAGTTCGTTCTGCATTTTTAGTAGCCCCTTTGGGGGGGTGGAGCCTGGCGAGGAATCAACATGTTCCAGGTGGTGATGAGCTTTGATCAGATGATTGAAGGCTCTGGTCAGGAGCTGGAAGTCATTGTACTTTTTAGGGGTCGACATGTTTCTTTCCTGTTGAAAAAATAAAAGAGGAAAGGAGAATGGTTTTGTAAGGGTAAAAATTGTTTTCAAAGAGACTTTGTTTGTAAGGGTTAGGTTTTAGATAACATTATTTATTGTTTTTTATAAAATTAGAAGTGTACATTTTTAGTGATATAGCTATGTTACTTCCTGGTTGGACCCTCTATATTTTTTGAAAATATATATATATATATTTTTTTGGATATAATTAGTCATATTTTAAGGGAAGCAGAGTCAGGGAGAGAAGCCTGTCCGGGCTAAGCCCTCCCCCGCCTGTTCGGGCTGTATACTCTGCCTCCCCCTACTCTCTCATTTTCATGAGAGAAGAGAGGAGAGGAAAAGGGATCTATTTCTAGTGTCTATTTTTTCTTGAGTTTTATTACATTATCCTGTATTTATTTTGAGGGAGAGTTTTACCTTTGTTTTTTATTTGTTTATACTTTTGTTTTTTTAACAATTTTTAAAAAAAGTTGTATTCATATTATTGCTTTTATATTTGGTTTATTGTAAATTATAGGTTTTTGAGATGTTTTGGTTATTAGTTGGTTCTCTTGTTCTGTGTACTTATTTCCTATTTGTCATTTGAAGAAATAGGAGAATTGTTTTGGTAGGGATATGCAAATCGTTTTTCAAAGAGAGATCGCTCGTCCGATGGCTCGGGCTGGGTTAGGTTTTGAAAAGATATCTCGATGACCCCCCCTGCTTCATCCAACGACTGGGCAGTTTGGAATAGGGAGCCAAAGGCAATGCACTGGCCGACGCTCGTCATTAATACTCTCCATTCTCACATATCCCCTTTTTTTTCAAATTGGTTTAAACAGTAGTTTGAATATTGTTCCTTATGTATTTTTAATTTTTAGGTTTTTTTTGTAAGTTTTAGGTGGTTTTTTGAATAAAAGTAATTATTTATTTGGCATGCCTTGGTTTTTTCTGTTTTTGTTTTGTCTATATTGAAGTCTAAGGATTGTATTTTAGTATATTTGTTTTTTTGTTTGTTTGTTTTTGCAAAAATAATTTGGACTATTTTTATGGCTAATTTGTTTTTCTAGTCCTATATAAAAAGGTGACACATCATCAGTAGTGCACCTCAGGATCATTGGGTGTTTCGGCCATTACCACCAGACACCCTCTCCCGAGGAAGGCCCAGCCAAGGTTGATCAAACCCCGGGGTGTGTCCCGCTAAGTTTATAATAATCTATTCCTAAGATAATTTTACAACAGATTCTTGGTTTTGTTTTTTTAAGAATTTTTAGAGTTTGTTTTTAGGTTTTAGGTATCGGGTTTTAAGGTTTAGGGTTAAGTGTTAAGGTTGGGTGTTAGGTTATAAGTTTTTTAGATCTTGGCATCGGGTTAAGTGGTTAGGTTTAGGCATAGGAGAAGAAATGGTTAGGTTTAGGATTAAGGTCATGTCTAGGCCTAGGTTTTAAATGGTTAGGGTTAGGTTTAGGATTTTAAGTGGTTAGGTTTAGGTGTAGAGTTCTGAATGGTTAGGGTTAGGATTTAGGATCAGGTCTAGGCATAGGGTTAAGTGGTTAAGTTTAGGCATAGGGAACAAATGGTTAGGGTTAGGATTAAGGTCATGTCTAGGCCTAGGTTTTAAATGGTTAGGGTTAGGTTTAGGATTTTAAGTGGTTAGGTTTAGAGTTCTGAATGGTTAGGGTTAGGATTTAGGATCAGGTCTGGGCATAGGGTTAAGTGGTTAAGTTTAGGCATAGGGAACAAATGGTTAGGGTTAGGATTAAGGTCATGTCTAGGCCTAGGTTTTTAAATGGTTAGGGTTAAGTTAGGAATTTTAAGTGGTTAGGTTTAGGTGTAGAGTTCTGAATGGTTAGGGTTAGGATTAGGATCAGGTCTAGGCATAGGGTAAAACTGGTTAAGTTTTTAGTTTTTTAGGATTTATCTGATTAGGTTTTAGGTGTAGAATTTGATTGGTTAGGTTTAAGTAGCTAGGGTTAGATTTTTTAGGAGTAGATTCTAATTTAATTAAAAAATTTTTTAATAAATTTAGGTGATTTTGTTTTTTTTAGAATTTTTTTAGAATTTTTTAAGTCAAATTCTATAAGTCATAATTTAAGTAAAAATTCCTCTAAAGTTTTTTTTAAAGAAAAGGGAATTATATTTTTTTCTTAGTGGTGTTCTATTCAGAGTCAAATGGTAAGTTGTCTTTGGTGGATCCGGAGGTGGTGAGAGGAGCTCTTAGGTCCCGTTGCATCCACGGCCTGGTCACTAAGCTGAACCAGGGGATGGAAATTGTTGGAGGAGAGTGACAATTTGAAGGAGTCCAATTTTGTTCTTTTTTTGGGGAAAAGTTTCTGATAAAACGTGTGTAGTGCAAAAATGTATCGTTGTATGGGTGAGGCTATACCTCATAGAAGACTGGGCAACGTTTAAGGTCTTGATGCCCTAGACCACCACACCCCACGTGCTGTCCTAGAGTCGGACCTGGGGGGGCCGCATACTTACCCCCTGCTCAGCACAGACTATTCGTTATCACCGCAAGGTATCCCTAGTCTGGCCAGTCAGGGTTGAGAATCGGGCTCCTTTTCTCTGAAAAGAGGTTTTTTTGTTTTTACAGGTTTTAGTTTTTACAGGGCTTGAATACCATGAGAAGCTCCCACAAAACAACCAGAATCAAGCATGACAAGCATGCGTTCCTAGTCATCATGAGGGTTTGGAGGAAACAAGGATTTTTTTCGCCAGAGCTCTGCCTCCTTGACTCTCCATAGCTTCCCACAGAGACAACCAGAACCAGCCATGACAAGCATTGCCTTTCTAGTTGCTCTGAGGGCTGGAAGAAATCAAGGTTTTTTCGCCAGAGCTCCGCCCACTTGACTCTTCCAGACACCCTGGATTCAAGCAAAAGAATACCATAAGAAGCTCCCACAAAACAACCAGAACCAGCCATGACAAGCATTGCCTTCCCAGTTATCATGAGGGTTTGGAGGAAACAAGGATTTTTTCGCCAGAGCTCTGCCTCCTTGACTCTCCATAGCTTCCATTGAGATGTCACCCCCAGAGACAACCAGAACCAGCCATGACAAGCATTGCCTTCCTAGTCACTCTGAGGGCTGGAAGAAATCAAGTTTTTTTGCGCCAGAGCTCTGCCCACTTGACTCCTCCAGACACCCTGGATTCTATTTGAGATTTCTGTGTTCCATATACACCGCACAACTACAGAAATCTCAATACAAGACAGACAATAGAAACGCTATTTCTGGAAGACTCACCATAGCATGGCCTTGCAAACAGTCTTGAAAATGAAGAGGTTTTTGGGGGGAGGTCACTCTTCTTTCCACCCGTTTCACTCATGGTCTTGGATTTTTCCTACATGGGAGGAGTCCCCCACAATCCCCAGTCGTTGTTTGACCAATCAAAATGGTAGATTACTTTTTTAGCGTAAAAACTTGTTTTATTGGCATAAAGAAAAGTATTTTTCAAATTTTTATTTTTTTATTTGTAAGTTTACATTTTTTTGGAACTTTTGGCTCCTACTATGTCAGGCAACTGTATTGTTACAGTAGAAAAAATTATTATAGAAGGTTTTAATGCTACTTCCGGGTTGGGCTCTTTATCTTAGTTAATGAGATAGGGGTAAGATTGTTTTGTTTTTTTGAAAGATAGAAAAATTCTAAATAATTCTCTGTATAAAAAATAGGGGGTTGCTATTTTAAAATTATTTTCTGATTTTTTTCTAAAAATACAAATGTGTGTTTTTAGTAATTATATTGTGTTACTTCCTGGTTGAACCCTTACCTTCCTTTATGAGGTAGAGGTAAAGTTTTTTTATTTTTTGGAAAGATAGAAAAATTCTAAAAAAATAACTGTATACAAAGTAGAGGGTGCCTATAATATAAATATTTTTTGTTTTTTTTCCAAAAAATTCAAAAATAAAAATACACTTTTAGTGATAAAATTAGTCATATTTTAAGGGAAGCAGAGTCAGGGAGAGAAGCCTGTCCGGGCTAAGCTCTCCCCCGCCTGTTCGGGCTGTACACTCTACCTCCCCCTACTCTCTCATTTTCATGAGAGAAGAGAGGAGAGGAAAAGGGATCTATTTCTAGTGTCTTATTTTTCTGTTTGTGTGATTTTTATTACATTGTCTTGTTTTTTAGGAGGGACTCAGATCTGGGTTTGTTCTGGCTGTGGTCATGAAAGAGAACCTGGTGGTTCTATTCAGTGGCCTTCGGCTTTGAACTTGTCCCATTTTGTCATCATTTTTCTCCCTCTTTTTTTATTTATAAAAGGTGTTTGAACTTTATACAATACATAATACTTTCTGAACAGGGTGTGGGGTTTGATAAGACATTTTGTAAAACATTTTTAGAAAAGGTAACGGTTTTATAGGTTATAGGTTTTATTTTTAACATTGTCAACCATATCTATCACTTGCACAAAACAACAATTGTTTGTTTTTAAAGGAGAATTATGTACATTTGTTTCAAAAGACCTCTGATGAGTTTGATTTGTTATGAGGCATCTTTCTCATTTAGTCCATTTGGGAATTTCGTGTCCAGTCTGGTGGTCCAGTATCTCTCTGTTCTTTTCCTCTGGTAGGTTGTCCACTGTGGGTTGTGCTGGAGTGCCCTCAAGCGCAAGTTCACGAATCCATGTTTCTGGAAGTGCTGAACCAGGTAAGTGTCTTTTTTGTGGTTGTTTGTAACGTTGTATTTATGGTGGGAAAGGCGGGTCCTCAGGGAATTGCGTGTTTCCCCTATATAGTTCATGGGGCATTTTTTGCACTGGATGATATAGACACAGTTGGATGTTGTCATTGGGATGTTTTGAGGCAGTTTGTAAGTTGCCCCTGTTGTCGAGTTTTTGGCCACTTTCGGGCCTCTTGGTCTTTCTGGGCGTGTCCCCGGTGGTTTGAGTTTGGCCCTAACTAGAAGGTCCTTCAGGTTGGGATTTTTCCTGTAGGCTGAGATGATTTTAAAGTCTTCATCGAGTGTGGTGTTTACCAGCAGCTCTCTAAAGTTATTTTTAATCGTCTGGTTGGCCTGTCTGGTGTATTTTGAATAAGTTGAGATAAATGGGATCATTTGTTTCTCCTCTTCTCCTAGGGTCCTTGGGGTCTCTTTATCCTGTTGGATTTGTTTTTCTATTTTGCGGAGAAGGGACCTGGAGTAACCCCTTTGTTTGAGTGTTTGAAAAAGTGTTGTTTTGGCCTCATATTTATCCTCCTGCCTGGAGCATATTCTTTCGAACCTTAGTAGTTGGGACTTAACGATTCCCGGGAATACGTGTTTTGGATGGAAGCTCTTTTTATGCAGTAGAGCATGTGTGTCTGTTGGTTTAAAGAAAACCTTTGTTTGTAATTTACCGTTTTCCCCAAAGTCTGTACCTTTAAAGACCGTGGTGTCTAAGAAGTTAACTTGCGTGTCGCTTGTCTCCGGTTCTACCTTGATGAAGGTGTGGTGACTGTTGAGAGTGGTTACGAATTTATCAAAATCCTCTTTTGGGTGGGTCCAGATACCCCAGATGTCGTCGAGGTATCTAAAATATTGAGTTGGAATTTTTTCACATTTTTTGAGGGCAGTCTCTTCCCAATCTGCCATATAAATATTGGCGTATGCTGGTGCGAATTTCTTTCCCATGGCTGTGCCCTTAATTTGGAGGTATGTTTGACCATTGAATTGGAAGTCATTTTTTGTTAGACTTAGATGGAGAAGCTGCAAAATTTCTTGGTCTGGTCGCCCCTCCTCTGGGTATTTTCCCATCCATTTTTTAATTGCTAACAGGCCTAAGGCCGTGTCGATGTTGGTATATAAGCTGTTGACGTCCATTGTAAAAAGCATGCAGGGTTCCTGCGTTTGCATGTCACGAATGCGATGCACAAAATCCTGAGTGTTTTTAAGGTAGCTTGGGTGTTTTATAGATAATGGGGTTAGGAACGAGTCTATGTATTCTGCCACACCATAGCTCTCACTACCGCAGTCCGACACGATGGGGCGCCCCGGTGGGATCTTGTGTGGGATTGTCCATTTTTCTTGTGGTTTGTGGATTTTAGGGAGGAGGTAGAAGTATCTAGGCCTTGGAGGGCCGTCACCTTTTAGGTAGGAAATCTGTTTCCTGTTTAAAGTTTTTTTGTCATATAGAGTCTCCAGGATCTCTGCGATTTTGATGGCTGTTTCTGGGTAAATTGGTTCTTTTAGGGTCATGTAATAGGTGCTGTCATTTAGTTGGCGTAGGGCCTCATGGATATAATTGGTTCTGTCCATAATTACTGTGGCACTGCCCTTGTCTGCTGGTTTAATTATTATGTCGGTTTTGTTCCTTAGTTGTTCTAGTGCTTGTTCCTCTTCTGGCGTGAGGTTTGTCGGGTTTTTGTCCTGTTTTGTTGATTTCAATGTTGTCTGATCCGTTTTAATTAGGGTGAGTATTTCTGGCGGTAGTTTGTCCGGTGTTGGTTCCCACTGGGATTTCGCAATAAAGGGTTTTTTGGGGGGGGCTTTTGTTGGCCCAAAGTAGGCACATAATTTTAGTCGTCTGTGGTATTCAGTAAGGTCGGTCTGCAACGAGACTCTTTGACCCTCTGTGGTTTTTACCGATGGTATAAATGAGAGGCCTTTCCTTAAAACTTGTCGTTGGTATGGTGTTAAGTCATGTTGTGTTGACAGGTTGATTACTTCCTTATCTGGTTGTTCCAGCCCCTTCTGGGGTTGGTTCAATCTAAAAAAGCCTTCCATGTTTCCCACATATTTTGTCCTGTTGCGGGTGTCCAGTGTATTTTATCGGGCTCTGTGTCAAATTGTTCCTTGTTTAACCGTGGGATTTGGTGTCCTGTTTCTTTTATGAGAAAATTTAGAGATCTGATGTTGCCTCCAATCTTTCCTGGTAAGTCAGCTGAACCATTAATTAGTGGGATAAAGATTTCCGACTGAGGGAATTTAAGAGCTGCTGCTATAATCATAGCATTTAAATCCTTCCTCAGGATGAGAGGGTTCCCCTGCTGCCTATTGTTGAGGCCGAATGAAAGTATGATTTTGGTTACGCTCTGTGTTAGAGGTGTTTGGTGTCTGAGTATGTTTACGGCGTGGCTAATGTTAGCCCCTGGGTAACAATCCACCTGGATTCTAGAATCTTGGATCAGTGGGAGTCTGGCAAGGTTGGAGTCTCCCATGATAATGATCGGTCGGCTTGGTGTTAAGTTCCAATTGAGTATTTTGCTACCAAAACTATCGTGTCTGTGGTAGACAGGGTTGTTGTCTTGATCGGTTCTCTGTGTTGGTGGTTTTGATGGGTTTGATGGTTTTGATGACGGGTTTTCCTCCGGGTTATGTTTTTGTTTTTTCTTTGCTGGTTCTAGGTCATGGTTTGTCTCGTTTTGTTGGGGTGTTTCTGCTGCGTTTTCCTCCTCATCATCGCTGGTCAGGTCAATTATTAATGCCTTGATTCTAGGTATCAGAGTTAAAGCACTCAGGCTTGAGGGTCTCTTGTTTGATGGTGTCTGGTTTAATGGTCTCAGGCTTACAGGTTTGTCAGGTTTTTCTTGTTTTATGTAGACTGGTTCTGGGTTAATTGGTTGTGGATTTTCTGGTTCTGGGTTAATTGGTTGTGGATTTTCTGTGTTGGTTTGGGTTGGTTGTGGATTTTCTGGTTCTGGGTTAATTGGTTGTGGATTTTCTGTGTTGGTTTGGGTCTGTTCAATGATCGGGGTTGTATCCATTTCGGTATTTGGAGTCGGTTCTTTGCATAAGTTCTCTATGGCGTTTTTTGCTTGTTCCAAGGTGGTTGTTTTGATGTTGCGCAGGTCTTTTTTTATCCATTTCATGGCTATTGTTAGTGCTCTTTCCCAATCCGTTTTGGGCAGGAGTTGGATTTGGTTTTGGCAATCTATGATTACTGTCTGGTAGTGCTCTTCCAGAATCTGCAGCGTGGTATAGGACCAGTTTTTAGCATTGTAGAACTTCTTGAATTCTGTTGCTTCGCTGGGGCAAGATGGGCGGATCTTGCTTGTTAGTTCGTTCTGCATTTTTAGTAGCCCCTTTGGGGGGGTGGAGCCTGGCGAGGAATCAACATGTTCCAGGTGGTGATGAGCTTTGATCAGATGATTGAAGGCTCTGGTCAGGAGCTGGAAGTCATTGTACTTTTTAGGGGTCGACATGTTTCTTTCCTGTTGAAAAAATAAAAGAGGAAAGGAGAATGGTTTTGTAAGGGTAAAAATTGTTTTCAAAGAGACTTTGTTTGTAAGGGTTAGGTTTTAGATAACATTATTTATTGTTTTTTATAAAATTAGAAGTGTACATTTTTAGTGATATAGCTATGTTACTTCCTGGTTGGACCCTCTATATTTTTTGAAAATATATATATATATATTTTTTTGGATATAATTAGTCATATTTTAAGGGAAGCAGAGTCAGGGAGAGAAGCCTGTCCGGGCTAAGCCCTCCCCCGCCTGTTCGGGCTGTATACTCTGCCTCCCCCTACTCTCTCATTTTCATGAGAGAAGAGAGGAGAGGAAAAGGGATCTATTTCTAGTGTCTATTTTTTCTTGAGTTTTATTACATTATCCTGTATTTATTTTGAGGGAGAGTTTTACCTTTGTTTTTTATTTGTTTATACTTTTGTTTTTTTAACAATTTTTAAAAAAAGTTGTATTCATATTATTGCTTTTATATTTGGTTTATTGTAAATTATAGGTTTTTGAGATGTTTTGGTTATTAGTTGGTTCTCTTGTTCTGTGTACTTATTTCCTATTTGTCATTTGAAGAAATAGGAGAATTGTTTTGGTAGGGATATGCAAATCGTTTTTCAAAGAGAGATCGCTCGTCCGATGGCTCGGGCTGGGTTAGGTTTTGAAAAGATATCTCGATGACCCCCCCTGCTTCATCCAACGACTGGGCAGTTTGGAATAGGGAGCCAAAGGCAATGCACTGGCCGACGCTCGTCATTAATACTCTCCATTCTCACATATCCCCTTTTTTTTCAAATTGGTTTAAACAGTAGTTTGAATATTGTTCCTTATGTATTTTTAATTTTTAGGTTTTTTTTGTAAGTTTTAGGTGGTTTTTTGAATAAAAGTAATTATTTATTTGGCATGCCTTGGTTTTTTCTGTTTTTGTTTTGTCTATATTGAAGTCTAAGGATTGTATTTTAGTATATTTGTTTTTTTGTTTGTTTGTTTTTGCAAAAATAATTTGGACTATTTTTATGGCTAATTTGTTTTTCTAGTCCTATATAAAAAGGTGACACATCATCAGTAGTGCACCTCAGGATCATTGGGTGTTTCGGCCATTACCACCAGACACCCTCTCCCGAGGAAGGCCCAGCCAAGGTTGATCAAACCCCGGGGTGTGTCCCGCTAAGTTTATAATAATCTATTCCTAAGATAATTTTACAACAGATTCTTGGTTTTGTTTTTTTAAGAATTTTTAGAGTTTGTTTTTAGGTTTTAGGTATCGGGTTTTAAGGTTTAGGGTTAAGTGTTAAGGTTGGGTGTTAGGTTATAAGTTTTTTAGATCTTGGCATCGGGTTAAGTGGTTAGGTTTAGGCATAGGAGAAGAAATGGTTAGGTTTAGGATTAAGGTCATGTCTAGGCCTAGGTTTTAAATGGTTAGGGTTAGGTTTAGGATTTTAAGTGGTTAGGTTTAGGTGTAGAGTTCTGAATGGTTAGGGTTAGGATTTAGGATCAGGTCTAGGCATAGGGTTAAGTGGTTAAGTTTAGGCATAGGGAACAAATGGTTAGGGTTAGGATTAAGGTCATGTCTAGGCCTAGGTTTTAAATGGTTAGGGTTAGGTTTAGGATTTTAAGTGGTTAGGTTTAGAGTTCTGAATGGTTAGGGTTAGGATTTAGGATCAGGTCTGGGCATAGGGTTAAGTGGTTAAGTTTAGGCATAGGGAACAAATGGTTAGGGTTAGGATTAAGGTCATGTCTAGGCCTAGGTTTTTAAATGGTTAGGGTTAAGTTAGGAATTTTAAGTGGTTAGGTTTAGGTGTAGAGTTCTGAATGGTTAGGGTTAGGATTAGGATCAGGTCTAGGCATAGGGTAAAACTGGTTAAGTTTTTAGTTTTTTAGGATTTATCTGATTAGGTTTTAGGTGTAGAATTTGATTGGTTAGGTTTAAGTAGCTAGGGTTAGATTTTTTAGGAGTAGATTCTAATTTAATTAAAAAATTTTTTAATAAATTTAGGTGATTTTGTTTTTTTTAGAATT
This sequence comes from Limanda limanda, assembly GCF_963576545.1. Lineage (NCBI taxonomy): Eukaryota > Metazoa > Chordata > Actinopteri > Pleuronectiformes > Pleuronectidae > Limanda > Limanda limanda. The sequence goes on from NC_083654.1 coordinate 23,219,993, forward strand.
TTTTTAGAATTTTTTAAGTCAAATTCTATAAGTCATAATTTAAGTAAAAATTCCTCTAAAGTTTTTTTTAAAGAAAAGGGAATTATATTTTTTTCTTAGTGGTGTTCTATTCAGAGTCAAATGGTAAGTTGTCTTTGGTGGATCCGGAGGTGGTGAGAGGAGCTCTTAGGTCCCGTTGCATCCACGGCCTGGTCACTAAGCTGAACCAGGGGATGGAAATTGTTGGAGGAGAGTGACAATTTGAAGGAGTCCAATTTTGTTCTTTTTTTGGGGAAAAGTTTCTGATAAAACGTGTGTAGTGCAAAAATGTATCGTTGTATGGGTGAGGCTATACCTCATAGAAGACTGGGCAACGTTTAAGGTCTTGATGCCCTAGACCACCACACCCCACGTGCTGTCCTAGAGTCGGACCTGGGGGGGCCGCATACTTACCCCCTGCTCAGCACAGACTATTCGTTATCACCGCAAGGTATCCCTAGTCTGGCCAGTCAGGGTTGAGAATCGGGCTCCTTTTCTCTGAAAAGAGGTTTTTTTGTTTTTACAGGTTTTAGTTTTTACAGGGCTTGAATACCATGAGAAGCTCCCACAAAACAACCAGAATCAAGCATGACAAGCATGCGTTCCTAGTCATCATGAGGGTTTGGAGGAAACAAGGATTTTTTTCGCCAGAGCTCTGCCTCCTTGACTCTCCATAGCTTCCCACAGAGACAACCAGAACCAGCCATGACAAGCATTGCCTTTCTAGTTGCTCTGAGGGCTGGAAGAAATCAAGGTTTTTTCGCCAGAGCTCCGCCCACTTGACTCTTCCAGACACCCTGGATTCAAGCAAAAGAATACCATAAGAAGCTCCCACAAAACAACCAGAACCAGCCATGACAAGCATTGCCTTCCCAGTTATCATGAGGGTTTGGAGGAAACAAGGATTTTTTCGCCAGAGCTCTGCCTCCTTGACTCTCCATAGCTTCCATTGAGATGTCACCCCCAGAGACAACCAGAACCAGCCATGACAAGCATTGCCTTCCTAGTCACTCTGAGGGCTGGAAGAAATCAAGTTTTTTTGCGCCAGAGCTCTGCCCACTTGACTCCTCCAGACACCCTGGATTCTATTTGAGATTTCTGTGTTCCATATACACCGCACAACTACAGAAATCTCAATACAAGACAGACAATAGAAACGCTATTTCTGGAAGACTCACCATAGCATGGCCTTGCAAACAGTCTTGAAAATGAAGAGGTTTTTGGGGGGAGGTCACTCTTCTTTCCACCCGTTTCACTCATGGTCTTGGATTTTTCCTACATGGGAGGAGTCCCCCACAATCCCCAGTCGTTGTTTGACCAATCAAAATGGTAGATTACTTTTTTAGCGTAAAAACTTGTTTTATTGGCATAAAGAAAAGTATTTTTCAAATTTTTATTTTTTTATTTGTAAGTTTACATTTTTTTGGAACTTTTGGCTCCTACTATGTCAGGCAACTGTATTGTTACAGTAGAAAAAATTATTATAGAAGGTTTTAATGCTACTTCCGGGTTGGGCTCTTTATCTTAGTTAATGAGATAGGGGTAAGATTGTTTTGTTTTTTTGAAAGATAGAAAAATTCTAAATAATTCTCTGTATAAAAAATAGGGGGTTGCTATTTTAAAATTATTTTCTGATTTTTTTCTAAAAATACAAATGTGTGTTTTTAGTAATTATATTGTGTTACTTCCTGGTTGAACCCTTACCTTCCTTTATGAGGTAGAGGTAAAGTTTTTTTATTTTTTGGAAAGATAGAAAAATTCTAAAAAAATAACTGTATACAAAGTAGAGGGTGCCTATAATATAAATATTTTTTGTTTTTTTTCCAAAAAATTCAAAAATAAAAATACACTTTTAGTGATAAAATTAGTCATATTTTAAGGGAAGCAGAGTCAGGGAGAGAAGCCTGTCCGGGCTAAGCTCTCCCCCGCCTGTTCGGGCTGTACACTCTACCTCCCCCTACTCTCTCATTTTCATGAGAGAAGAGAGGAGAGGAAAAGGGATCTATTTCTAGTGTCTTATTTTTCTGTTTGTGTGATTTTTATTACATTGTCTTGTTTTTTAGGAGGGACTCAGATCTGGGTTTGTTCTGGCTGTGGTCATGAAAGAGAACCTGGTGGTTCTATTCAGTGGCCTTCGGCTTTGAACTTGTCCCATTTTGTCATCATTTTTCTCCCTCTTTTTTTATTTATAAAAGGTGTTTGAACTTTATACAATACATAATACTTTCTGAACAGGGTGTGGGGTTTGATAAGACATTTTGTAAAACATTTTTAGAAAAGGTAACGGTTTTATAGGTTATAGGTTTTATTTTTAACATTGTCAACCATATCTATCACTTGCACAAAACAACAATTGTTTGTTTTTAAAGGAGAATTATGTACATTTGTTTCAAAAGACCTCTGATGAGTTTGATTTGTTATGAGGCATCTTTCTCATTTAGTCCATTTGGGAATTTCGTGTCCAGTCTGGTGGTCCAGTATCTCTCTGTTCTTTTCCTCTGGTAGGTTGTCCACTGTGGGTTGTGCTGGAGTGCCCTCAAGCGCAAGTTCACGAATCCATGTTTCTGGAAGTGCTGAACCAGGTAAGTGTCTTTTTTGTGGTTGTTTGTAACGTTGTATTTATGGTGGGAAAGGCGGGTCCTCAGGGAATTGCGTGTTTCCCCTATATAGTTCATGGGGCATTTTTTGCACTGGATGATATAGACACAGTTGGATGTTGTCATTGGGATGTTTTGAGGCAGTTTGTAAGTTGCCCCTGTTGTCGAGTTTTTGGCCACTTTCGGGCCTCTTGGTCTTTCTGGGCGTGTCCCCGGTGGTTTGAGTTTGGCCCTAACTAGAAGGTCCTTCAGGTTGGGATTTTTCCTGTAGGCTGAGATGATTTTAAAGTCTTCATCGAGTGTGGTGTTTACCAGCAGCTCTCTAAAGTTATTTTTAATCGTCTGGTTGGCCTGTCTGGTGTATTTTGAATAAGTTGAGATAAATGGGATCATTTGTTTCTCCTCTTCTCCTAGGGTCCTTGGGGTCTCTTTATCCTGTTGGATTTGTTTTTCTATTTTGCGGAGAAGGGACCTGGAGTAACCCCTTTGTTTGAGTGTTTGAAAAAGTGTTGTTTTGGCCTCATATTTATCCTCCTGCCTGGAGCATATTCTTTCGAACCTTAGTAGTTGGGACTTAACGATTCCCGGGAATACGTGTTTTGGATGGAAGCTCTTTTTATGCAGTAGAGCATGTGTGTCTGTTGGTTTAAAGAAAACCTTTGTTTGTAATTTACCGTTTTCCCCAAAGTCTGTACCTTTAAAGACCGTGGTGTCTAAGAAGTTAACTTGCGTGTCGCTTGTCTCCGGTTCTACCTTGATGAAGGTGTGGTGACTGTTGAGAGTGGTTACGAATTTATCAAAATCCTCTTTTGGGTGGGTCCAGATACCCCAGATGTCGTCGAGGTATCTAAAATATTGAGTTGGAATTTTTTCACATTTTTTGAGGGCAGTCTCTTCCCAATCTGCCATATAAATATTGGCGTATGCTGGTGCGAATTTCTTTCCCATGGCTGTGCCCTTAATTTGGAGGTATGTTTGACCATTGAATTGGAAGTCATTTTTTGTTAGACTTAGATGGAGAAGCTGCAAAATTTCTTGGTCTGGTCGCCCCTCCTCTGGGTATTTTCCCATCCATTTTTTAATTGCTAACAGGCCTAAGGCCGTGTCGATGTTGGTATATAAGCTGTTGACGTCCATTGTAAAAAGCATGCAGGGTTCCTGCGTTTGCATGTCACGAATGCGATGCACAAAATCCTGAGTGTTTTTAAGGTAGCTTGGGTGTTTTATAGATAATGGGGTTAGGAACGAGTCTATGTATTCTGCCACACCATAGCTCTCACTACCGCAGTCCGACACGATGGGGCGCCCCGGTGGGATCTTGTGTGGGATTGTCCATTTTTCTTGTGGTTTGTGGATTTTAGGGAGGAGGTAGAAGTATCTAGGCCTTGGAGGGCCGTCACCTTTTAGGTAGGAAATCTGTTTCCTGTTTAAAGTTTTTTTGTCATATAGAGTCTCCAGGATCTCTGCGATTTTGATGGCTGTTTCTGGGTAAATTGGTTCTTTTAGGGTCATGTAATAGGTGCTGTCATTTAGTTGGCGTAGGGCCTCATGGATATAATTGGTTCTGTCCATAATTACTGTGGCACTGCCCTTGTCTGCTGGTTTAATTATTATGTCGGTTTTGTTCCTTAGTTGTTCTAGTGCTTGTTCCTCTTCTGGCGTGAGGTTTGTCGGGTTTTTGTCCTGTTTTGTTGATTTCAATGTTGTCTGATCCGTTTTAATTAGGGTGAGTATTTCTGGCGGTAGTTTGTCCGGTGTTGGTTCCCACTGGGATTTCGCAATAAAGGGTTTTTTGGGGGGGGCTTTTGTTGGCCCAAAGTAGGCACATAATTTTAGTCGTCTGTGGTATTCAGTAAGGTCGGTCTGCAACGAGACTCTTTGACCCTCTGTGGTTTTTACCGATGGTATAAATGAGAGGCCTTTCCTTAAAACTTGTCGTTGGTATGGTGTTAAGTCATGTTGTGTTGACAGGTTGATTACTTCCTTATCTGGTTGTTCCAGCCCCTTCTGGGGTTGGTTCAATCTAAAAAAGCCTTCCATGTTTCCCACATATTTTGTCCTGTTGCGGGTGTCCAGTGTATTTTATCGGGCTCTGTGTCAAATTGTTCCTTGTTTAACCGTGGGATTTGGTGTCCTGTTTCTTTTATGAGAAAATTTAGAGATCTGATGTTGCCTCCAATCTTTCCTGGTAAGTCAGCTGAACCATTAATTAGTGGGATAAAGATTTCCGACTGAGGGAATTTAAGAGCTGCTGCTATAATCATAGCATTTAAATCCTTCCTCAGGATGAGAGGGTTCCCCTGCTGCCTATTGTTGAGGCCGAATGAAAGTATGATTTTGGTTACGCTCTGTGTTAGAGGTGTTTGGTGTCTGAGTATGTTTACGGCGTGGCTAATGTTAGCCCCTGGGTAACAATCCACCTGGATTCTAGAATCTTGGATCAGTGGGAGTCTGGCAAGGTTGGAGTCTCCCATGATAATGATCGGTCGGCTTGGTGTTAAGTTCCAATTGAGTATTTTGCTACCAAAACTATCGTGTCTGTGGTAGACAGGGTTGTTGTCTTGATCGGTTCTCTGTGTTGGTGGTTTTGATGGGTTTGATGGTTTTGATGACGGGTTTTCCTCCGGGTTATGTTTTTGTTTTTTCTTTGCTGGTTCTAGGTCATGGTTTGTCTCGTTTTGTTGGGGTGTTTCTGCTGCGTTTTCCTCCTCATCATCGCTGGTCAGGTCAATTATTAATGCCTTGATTCTAGGTATCAGAGTTAAAGCACTCAGGCTTGAGGGTCTCTTGTTTGATGGTGTCTGGTTTAATGGTCTCAGGCTTACAGGTTTGTCAGGTTTTTCTTGTTTTATGTAGACTGGTTCTGGGTTAATTGGTTGTGGATTTTCTGGTTCTGGGTTAATTGGTTGTGGATTTTCTGTGTTGGTTTGGGTTGGTTGTGGATTTTCTGGTTCTGGGTTAATTGGTTGTGGATTTTCTGTGTTGGTTTGGGTCTGTTCAATGATCGGGGTTGTATCCATTTCGGTATTTGGAGTCGGTTCTTTGCATAAGTTCTCTATGGCGTTTTTTGCTTGTTCCAAGGTGGTTGTTTTGATGTTGCGCAGGTCTTTTTTTATCCATTTCATGGCTATTGTTAGTGCTCTTTCCCAATCCGTTTTGGGCAGGAGTTGGATTTGGTTTTGGCAATCTATGATTACTGTCTGGTAGTGCTCTTCCAGAATCTGCAGCGTGGTATAGGACCAGTTTTTAGCATTGTAGAACTTCTTGAATTCTGTTGCTTCGCTGGGGCAAGATGGGCGGATCTTGCTTGTTAGTTCGTTCTGCATTTTTAGTAGCCCCTTTGGGGGGGTGGAGCCTGGCGAGGAATCAACATGTTCCAGGTGGTGATGAGCTTTGATCAGATGATTGAAGGCTCTGGTCAGGAGCTGGAAGTCATTGTACTTTTTAGGGGTCGACATGTTTCTTTCCTGTTGAAAAAATAAAAGAGGAAAGGAGAATGGTTTTGTAAGGGTAAAAATTGTTTTCAAAGAGACTTTGTTTGTAAGGGTTAGGTTTTAGATAACATTATTTATTGTTTTTTATAAAATTAGAAGTGTACATTTTTAGTGATATAGCTATGTTACTTCCTGGTTGGACCCTCTATATTTTTTGAAAATATATATATATATATTTTTTTGGATATAATTAGTCATATTTTAAGGGAAGCAGAGTCAGGGAGAGAAGCCTGTCCGGGCTAAGCCCTCCCCCGCCTGTTCGGGCTGTATACTCTGCCTCCCCCTACTCTCTCATTTTCATGAGAGAAGAGAGGAGAGGAAAAGGGATCTATTTCTAGTGTCTATTTTTTCTTGAGTTTTATTACATTATCCTGTATTTATTTTGAGGGAGAGTTTTACCTTTGTTTTTTATTTGTTTATACTTTTGTTTTTTTAACAATTTTTAAAAAAAGTTGTATTCATATTATTGCTTTTATATTTGGTTTATTGTAAATTATAGGTTTTTGAGATGTTTTGGTTATTAGTTGGTTCTCTTGTTCTGTGTACTTATTTCCTATTTGTCATTTGAAGAAATAGGAGAATTGTTTTGGTAGGGATATGCAAATCGTTTTTCAAAGAGAGATCGCTCGTCCGATGGCTCGGGCTGGGTTAGGTTTTGAAAAGATATCTCGATGACCCCCCCTGCTTCATCCAACGACTGGGCAGTTTGGAATAGGGAGCCAAAGGCAATGCACTGGCCGACGCTCGTCATTAATACTCTCCATTCTCACATATCCCCTTTTTTTTCAAATTGGTTTAAACAGTAGTTTGAATATTGTTCCTTATGTATTTTTAATTTTTAGGTTTTTTTTGTAAGTTTTAGGTGGTTTTTTGAATAAAAGTAATTATTTATTTGGCATGCCTTGGTTTTTTCTGTTTTTGTTTTGTCTATATTGAAGTCTAAGGATTGTATTTTAGTATATTTGTTTTTTTGTTTGTTTGTTTTTGCAAAAATAATTTGGACTATTTTTATGGCTAATTTGTTTTTCTAGTCCTATATAAAAAGGTGACACATCATCAGTAGTGCACCTCAGGATCATTGGGTGTTTCGGCCATTACCACCAGACACCCTCTCCCGAGGAAGGCCCAGCCAAGGTTGATCAAACCCCGGGGTGTGTCCCGCTAAGTTTATAATAATCTATTCCTAAGATAATTTTACAACAGATTCTTGGTTTTGTTTTTTTAAGAATTTTTAGAGTTTGTTTTTAGGTTTTAGGTATCGGGTTTTAAGGTTTAGGGTTAAGTGTTAAGGTTGGGTGTTAGGTTATAAGTTTTTTAGATCTTGGCATCGGGTTAAGTGGTTAGGTTTAGGCATAGGAGAAGAAATGGTTAGGTTTAGGATTAAGGTCATGTCTAGGCCTAGGTTTTAAATGGTTAGGGTTAGGTTTAGGATTTTAAGTGGTTAGGTTTAGGTGTAGAGTTCTGAATGGTTAGGGTTAGGATTTAGGATCAGGTCTAGGCATAGGGTTAAGTGGTTAAGTTTAGGCATAGGGAACAAATGGTTAGGGTTAGGATTAAGGTCATGTCTAGGCCTAGGTTTTAAATGGTTAGGGTTAGGTTTAGGATTTTAAGTGGTTAGGTTTAGAGTTCTGAATGGTTAGGGTTAGGATTTAGGATCAGGTCTGGGCATAGGGTTAAGTGGTTAAGTTTAGGCATAGGGAACAAATGGTTAGGGTTAGGATTAAGGTCATGTCTAGGCCTAGGTTTTTAAATGGTTAGGGTTAAGTTAGGAATTTTAAGTGGTTAGGTTTAGGTGTAGAGTTCTGAATGGTTAGGGTTAGGATTAGGATCAGGTCTAGGCATAGGGTAAAACTGGTTAAGTTTTTAGTTTTTTAGGATTTATCTGATTAGGTTTTAGGTGTAGAATTTGATTGGTTAGGTTTAAGTAGCTAGGGTTAGATTTTTTAGGAGTAGATTCTAATTTAATTAAAAAATTTTTTAATAAATTTAGGTGATTTTGTTTTTTTTAGAATTTTTTTAGAATTTTTTAAGTCAAATTCTATAAGTCATAATTTAAGTAAAAATTCCTCTAAAGTTTTTTTTAAAGAAAAGGGAATTATATTTTTTTCTTAGTGGTGTTCTATTCAGAGTCAAATGGTAAGTTGTCTTTGGTGGATCCGGAGGTGGTGAGAGGAGCTCTTAGGTCCCGTTGCATCCACGGCCTGGTCACTAAGCTGAACCAGGGGATGGAAATTGTTGGAGGAGAGTGACAATTTGAAGGAGTCCAATTTTGTTCTTTTTTTGGGGAAAAGTTTCTGATAAAACGTGTGTAGTGCAAAAATGTATCGTTGTATGGGTGAGGCTATACCTCATAGAAGACTGGGCAACGTTTAAGGTCTTGATGCCCTAGACCACCACACCCCACGTGCTGTCCTAGAGTCGGACCTGGGGGGGCCGCATACTTACCCCCTGCTCAGCACAGACTATTCGTTATCACCGCAAGGTATCCCTAGTCTGGCCAGTCAGGGTTGAGAATCGGGCTCCTTTTCTCTGAAAAGAGGTTTTTTTGTTTTTACAGGTTTTAGTTTTTACAGGGCTTGAATACCATGAGAAGCTCCCACAAAACAACCAGAATCAAGCATGACAAGCATGCGTTCCTAGTCATCATGAGGGTTTGGAGGAAACAAGGATTTTTTTCGCCAGAGCTCTGCCTCCTTGACTCTCCATAGCTTCCCACAGAGACAACCAGAACCAGCCATGACAAGCATTGCCTTTCTAGTTGCTCTGAGGGCTGGAAGAAATCAAGGTTTTTTCGCCAGAGCTCCGCCCACTTGACTCTTCCAGACACCCTGGATTCAAGCAAAAGAATACCATAAGAAGCTCCCACAAAACAACCAGAACCAGCCATGACAAGCATTGCCTTCCCAGTTATCATGAGGGTTTGGAGGAAACAAGGATTTTTTCGCCAGAGCTCTGCCTCCTTGACTCTCCATAGCTTCCATTGAGATGTCACCCCCAGAGACAACCAGAACCAGCCATGACAAGCATTGCCTTCCTAGTCACTCTGAGGGCTGGAAGAAATCAAGTTTTTTTGCGCCAGAGCTCTGCCCACTTGACTCCTCCAGACACCCTGGATTCTATTTGAGATTTCTGTGTTCCATATACACCGCACAACTACAGAAATCTCAATACAAGACAGACAATAGAAACGCTATTTCTGGAAGACTCACCATAGCATGGCCTTGCAAACAGTCTTGAAAATGAAGAGGTTTTTGGGGGGAGGTCACTCTTCTTTCCACCCGTTTCACTCATGGTCTTGGATTTTTCCTACATGGGAGGAGTCCCCCACAATCCCCAGTCGTTGTTTGACCAATCAAAATGGTAGATTACTTTTTTAGCGTAAAAACTTGTTTTATTGGCATAAAGAAAAGTATTTTTCAAATTTTTATTTTTTTATTTGTAAGTTTACATTTTTTTGGAACTTTTGGCTCCTACTATGTCAGGCAACTGTATTGTTACAGTAGAAAAAATTATTATAGAAGGTTTTAATGCTACTTCCGGGTTGGGCTCTTTATCTTAGTTAATGAGATAGGGGTAAGATTGTTTTGTTTTTTTGAAAGATAGAAAAATTCTAAATAATTCTCTGTATAAAAAATAGGGGGTTGCTATTTTAAAATTATTTTCTGATTTTTTTCTAAAAATACAAATGTGTGTTTTTAGTAATTATATTGTGTTACTTCCTGGTTGAACCCTTACCTTCCTTTATGAGGTAGAGGTAAAGTTTTTTTATTTTTTGGAAAGATAGAAAAATTCTAAAAAAATAACTGTATACAAAGTAGAGGGTGCCTATAATATAAATATTTTTTGTTTTTTTTCCAAAAAATTCAAAAATAAAAATACACTTTTAGTGATAAAATTAGTCATATTTTAAGGGAAGCAGAGTCAGGGAGAGAAGCCTGTCCGGGCTAAGCTCTCCCCCGCCTGTTCGGGCTGTACACTCTACCTCCCCCTACTCTCTCATTTTCATGAGAGAAGAGAGGAGAGGAAAAGGGATCTATTTCTAGTGTCTTATTTTTCTGTTTGTGTGATTTTTATTACATTGTCTTGTTTTTTAGGAGGGACTCAGATCTGGGTTTGTTCTGGCTGTGGTCATGAAAGAGAACCTGGTGGTTCTATTCAGTGGCCTTCGGCTTTGAACTTGTCCCATTTTGTCATCATTTTTCTCCCTCTTTTTTTATTTATAAAAGGTGTTTGAACTTTATACAATACATAATACTTTCTGAACAGGGTGTGGGGTTTGATAAGACATTTTGTAAAACATTTTTAGAAAAGGTAACGGTTTTATAGGTTATAGGTTTTATTTTTAACATTGTCAACCATATCTATCACTTGCACAAAACAACAATTGTTTGTTTTTAAAGGAGAATTATGTACATTTGTTTCAAAAGACCTCTGATGAGTTTGATTTGTTATGAGGCATCTTTCTCATTTAGTCCATTTGGGAATTTCGTGTCCAGTCTGGTGGTCCAGTATCTCTCTGTTCTTTTCCTCTGGTAGGTTGTCCACTGTGGGTTGTGCTGGAGTGCCCTCAAGCGCAAGTTCACGAATCCATGTTTCTGGAAGTGCTGAACCAGGTAAGTGTCTTTTTTGTGGTTGTTTGTAACGTTGTATTTATGGTGGGAAAGGCGGGTCCTCAGGGAATTGCGTGTTTCCCCTATATAGTTCATGGGGCATTTTTTGCACTGGATGATATAGACACAGTTGGATGTTGTCATTGGGATGTTTTGAGGCAGTTTGTAAGTTGCCCCTGTTGTCGAGTTTTTGGCCACTTTCGGGCCTCTTGGTCTTTCTGGGCGTGTCCCCGGTGGTTTGAGTTTGGCCCTAACTAGAAGGTCCTTCAGGTTGGGATTTTTCCTGTAGGCTGAGATGATTTTAAAGTCTTCATCGAGTGTGGTGTTTACCAGCAGCTCTCTAAAGTTATTTTTAATCGTCTGGTTGGCCTGTCTGGTGTATTTTGAATAAGTTGAGATAAATGGGATCATTTGTTTCTCCTCTTCTCCTAGGGTCCTTGGGGTCTCTTTATCCTGTTGGATTTGTTTTTCTATTTTGCGGAGAAGGGACCTGGAGTAACCCCTTTGTTTGAGTGTTTGAAAAAGTGTTGTTTTGGCCTCATATTTATCCTCCTGCCTGGAGCATATTCTTTCGAACCTTAGTAGTTGGGACTTAACGATTCCCGGGAATACGTGTTTTGGATGGAAGCTCTTTTTATGCAGTAGAGCATGTGTGTCTGTTGGTTTAAAGAAAACCTTTGTTTGTAATTTACCGTTTTCCCCAAAGTCTGTACCTTTAAAGACCGTGGTGTCTAAGAAGTTAACTTGCGTGTCGCTTGTCTCCGGTTCTACCTTGATGAAGGTGTGGTGACTGTTGAGAGTGGTTACGAATTTATCAAAATCCTCTTTTGGGTGGGTCCAGATACCCCAGATGTCGTCGAGGTATCTAAAATATTGAGTTGGAATTTTTTCACATTTTTTGAGGGCAGTCTCTTCCCAATCTGCCATATAAATATTGGCGTATGCTGGTGCGAATTTCTTTCCCATGGCTGTGCCCTTAATTTGGAGGTATGTTTGACCATTGAATTGGAAGTCATTTTTTGTTAGACTTAGATGGAGAAGCTGCAAAATTTCTTGGTCTGGTCGCCCCTCCTCTGGGTATTTTCCCATCCATTTTTTAATTGCTAACAGGCCTAAGGCCGTGTCGATGTTGGTATATAAGCTGTTGACGTCCATTGTAAAAAGCATGCAGGGTTCCTGCGTTTGCATGTCACGAATGCGATGCACAAAATCCTGAGTGTTTTTAAGGTAGCTTGGGTGTTTTATAGATAATGGGGTTAGGAACGAGTCTATGTATTCTGCCACACCATAGCTCTCACTACCGCAGTCCGACACGATGGGGCGCCCCGGTGGGATCTTGTGTGGGATTGTCCATTTTTCTTGTGGTTTGTGGATTTTAGGGAGGAGGTAGAAGTATCTAGGCCTTGGAGGGCCGTCACCTTTTAGGTAGGAAATCTGTTTCCTGTTTAAAGTTTTTTTGTCATATAGAGTCTCCAGGATCTCTGCGATTTTGATGGCTGTTTCTGGGTAAATTGGTTCTTTTAGGGTCATGTAATAGGTGCTGTCATTTAGTTGGCGTAGGGCCTCATGGATATAATTGGTTCTGTCCATAATTACTGTGGCACTGCCCTTGTCTGCTGGTTTAATTATTATGTCGGTTTTGTTCCTTAGTTGTTCTAGTGCTTGTTCCTCTTCTGGCGTGAGGTTTGTCGGGTTTTTGTCCTGTTTTGTTGATTTCAATGTTGTCTGATCCGTTTTAATTAGGGTGAGTATTTCTGGCGGTAGTTTGTCCGGTGTTGGTTCCCACTGGGATTTCGCAATAAAGGGTTTTTTGGGGGGGGCTTTTGTTGGCCCAAAGTAGGCACATAATTTTAGTCGTCTGTGGTATTCAGTAAGGTCGGTCTGCAACGAGACTCTTTGACCCTCTGTGGTTTTTACCGATGGTATAAATGAGAGGCCTTTCCTTAAAACTTGTCGTTGGTATGGTGTTAAGTCATGTTGTGTTGACAGGTTGATTACTTCCTTATCTGGTTGTTCCAGCCCCTTCTGGGGTTGGTTCAATCTAAAAAAGCCTTCCATGTTTCCCACATATTTTGTCCTGTTGCGGGTGTCCAGTGTATTTTATCGGGCTCTGTGTCAAATTGTTCCTTGTTTAACCGTGGGATTTGGTGTCCTGTTTCTTTTATGAGAAAATTTAGAGATCTGATGTTGCCTCCAATCTTTCCTGGTAAGTCAGCTGAACCATTAATTAGTGGGATAAAGATTTCCGACTGAGGGAATTTAAGAGCTGCTGCTATAATCATAGCATTTAAATCCTTCCTCAGGATGAGAGGGTTCCCCTGCTGCCTATTGTTGAGGCCGAATGAAAGTATGATTTTGGTTACGCTCTGTGTTAGAGGTGTTTGGTGTCTGAGTATGTTTACGGCGTGGCTAATGTTAGCCCCTGGGTAACAATCCACCTGGATTCTAGAATCTTGGATCAGTGGGAGTCTGGCAAGGTTGGAGTCTCCCATGATAATGATCGGTCGGCTTGGTGTTAAGTTCCAATTGAGTATTTTGCTACCAAAACTATCGTGTCTGTGGTAGACAGGGTTGTTGTCTTGATCGGTTCTCTGTGTTGGTGGTTTTGATGGGTTTGATGGTTTTGATGACGGGTTTTCCTCCGGGTTATGTTTTTGTTTTTTCTTTGCTGGTTCTAGGTCATGGTTTGTCTCGTTTTGTTGGGGTGTTTCTGCTGCGTTTTCCTCCTCATCATCGCTGGTCAGGTCAATTATTAATGCCTTGATTCTAGGTATCAGAGTTAAAGCACTCAGGCTTGAGGGTCTCTTGTTTGATGGTGTCTGGTTTAATGGTCTCAGGCTTACAGGTTTGTCAGGTTTTTCTTGTTTTATGTAGACTGGTTCTGGGTTAATTGGTTGTGGATTTTCTGGTTCTGGGTTAATTGGTTGTGGATTTTCTGTGTTGGTTTGGGTTGGTTGTGGATTTTCTGGTTCTGGGTTAATTGGTTGTGGATTTTCTGTGTTGGTTTGGGTCTGTTCAATGATCGGGGTTGTATCCATTTCGGTATTTGGAGTCGGTTCTTTGCATAAGTTCTCTATGGCGTTTTTTGCTTGTTCCAAGGTGGTTGTTTTGATGTTGCGCAGGTCTTTTTTTATCCATTTCATGGCTATTGTTAGTGCTCTTTCCCAATCCGTTTTGGGCAGGAGTTGGATTTGGTTTTGGCAATCTATGATTACTGTCTGGTAGTGCTCTTCCAGAATCTGCAGCGTGGTATAGGACCAGTTTTTAGCATTGTAGAACTTCTTGAATTCTGTTGCTTCGCTGGGGCAAGATGGGCGGATCTTGCTTGTTAGTTCGTTCTGCATTTTTAGTAGCCCCTTTGGGGGGGTGGAGCCTGGCGAGGAATCAACATGTTCCAGGTGGTGATGAGCTTTGATCAGATGATTGAAGGCTCTGGTCAGGAGCTGGAAGTCATTGTACTTTTTAGGGGTCGACATGTTTCTTTCCTGTTGAAAAAATAAAAGAGGAAAGGAGAATGGTTTTGTAAGGGTAAAAATTGTTTTCAAAGAGACTTTGTTTGTAAGGGTTAGGTTTTAGATAACATTATTTATTGTTTTTTATAAAATTAGAAGTGTACATTTTTAGTGATATAGCTATGTTACTTCCTGGTTGGACCCTCTATATTTTTTGAAAATATATATATATATATTTTTTTGGATATAATTAGTCATATTTTAAGGGAAGCAGAGTCAGGGAGAGAAGCCTGTCCGGGCTAAGCCCTCCCCCGCCTGTTCGGGCTGTATACTCTGCCTCCCCCTACTCTCTCATTTTCATGAGAGAAGAGAGGAGAGGAAAAGGGATCTATTTCTAGTGTCTATTTTTTCTTGAGTTTTATTACATTATCCTGTATTTATTTTGAGGGAGAGTTTTACCTTTGTTTTTTATTTGTTTATACTTTTGTTTTTTTAACAATTTTTAAAAAAAGTTGTATTCATATTATTGCTTTTATATTTGGTTTATTGTAAATTATAGGTTTTTGAGATGTTTTGGTTATTAGTTGGTTCTCTTGTTCTGTGTACTTATTTCCTATTTGTCATTTGAAGAAATAGGAGAATTGTTTTGGTAGGGATATGCAAATCGTTTTTCAAAGAGAGATCGCTCGTCCGATGGCTCGGGCTGGGTTAGGTTTTGAAAAGATATCTCGATGACCCCCCCTGCTTCATCCAACGACTGGGCAGTTTGGAATAGGGAGCCAAAGGCAATGCACTGGCCGACGCTCGTCATTAATACTCTCCATTCTCACATATCCCCTTTTTTTTCAAATTGGTTTAAACAGTAGTTTGAATATTGTTCCTTATGTATTTTTAATTTTTAGGTTTTTTTTGTAAGTTTTAGGTGGTTTTTTGAATAAAAGTAATTATTTATTTGGCATGCCTTGGTTTTTTCTGTTTTTGTTTTGTCTATATTGAAGTCTAAGGATTGTATTTTAGTATATTTGTTTTTTTGTTTGTTTGTTTTTGCAAAAATAATTTGGACTATTTTTATGGCTAATTTGTTTTTCTAGTCCTATATAAAAAGGTGACACATCATCAGTAGTGCACCTCAGGATCATTGGGTGTTTCGGCCATTACCACCAGACACCCTCTCCCGAGGAAGGCCCAGCCAAGGTTGATCAAACCCCGGGGTGTGTCCCGCTAAGTTTATAATAATCTATTCCTAAGATAATTTTACAACAGATTCTTGGTTTTGTTTTTTTAAGAATTTTTAGAGTTTGTTTTTAGGTTTTAGGTATCGGGTTTTAAGGTTTAGGGTTAAGTGTTAAGGTTGGGTGTTAGGTTATAAGTTTTTTAGATCTTGGCATCGGGTTAAGTGGTTAGGTTTAGGCATAGGAGAAGAAATGGTTAGGTTTAGGATTAAGGTCATGTCTAGGCCTAGGTTTTAAATGGTTAGGGTTAGGTTTAGGATTTTAAGTGGTTAGGTTTAGGTGTAGAGTTCTGAATGGTTAGGGTTAGGATTTAGGATCAGGTCTAGGCATAGGGTTAAGTGGTTAAGTTTAGGCATAGGGAACAAATGGTTAGGGTTAGGATTAAGGTCATGTCTAGGCCTAGGTTTTAAATGGTTAGGGTTAGGTTTAGGATTTTAAGTGGTTAGGTTTAGAGTTCTGAATGGTTAGGGTTAGGATTTAGGATCAGGTCTGGGCATAGGGTTAAGTGGTTAAGTTTAGGCATAGGGAACAAATGGTTAGGGTTAGGATTAAGGTCATGTCTAGGCCTAGGTTTTTAAATGGTTAGGGTTAAGTTAGGAATTTTAAGTGGTTAGGTTTAGGTGTAGAGTTCTGAATGGTTAGGGTTAGGATTAGGATCAGGTCTAGGCATAGGGTAAAACTGGTTAAGTTTTTAGTTTTTTAGGATTTATCTGATTAGGTTTTAGGTGTAGAATTTGATTGGTTAGGTTTAAGTAGCTAGGGTTACATTTTTTAGGAGTAGATTCTAATTTAATTAAAAAATTTTTTAATAAATTTAGGTGATTTTGTTTTTTTTAGAATTTTTTTAGAATTTTTTAAGTCAAATTCTATAAGTCATAATTTAAGTAAAAATTCCTCTAAAGTTTAGGGTTAGGGTTAGGGTTAGGGTTAGGGTTAGGGTTAGGGTTAGGGTTAGGTTTGGGTTTGGGTTGGGGTTCAGGGTTCAGGGTTATGACTTATATGCACTGGCCTACTGACCTGCTAGGTTTCATCCGGTTGGGAAGTTGGTTTACGTAAGGTGGTGGTCAAGTTGGGAAGGCTCAGCTCTCTCATCCCGGGGACCAGGGTACGCTCCCCAGGCAGAGCACGTCCTGCAAGGACCATGGGGCAGAGGCAGAGGTGGGTTTGGCTGCTGCCTGGTTTGGTGCAGATGGTGGGCGTCTCTCTGCCTGATGGGTTAGGGTTAGGGTTAGGGTTAGGGTTAGGGTTAGGGTTAGAAGAGATATCTCGATGACACCCCCTGCTTCGTCCAACGACTGGGCAGTTTGGATTAGGGCGCCAAAGGCAATGCACTGGCCGACGCTCGTCATTAAGACCCCCCATTCTCACATATTCCCTTTGCCAAATTGGTTTTTTTTATTTTAAAAAAAAAAAAAAAAAAAAAAAAAAAAAAAAAAAAAAAAAAAAAAAAACGAGGTGGTTGTTTGTTTAATTTAAACGGAGTTGGTTGGACTATTTTTTTCTATAGGCACTATTTTGATTTCCTAGTTTGATTGAACACATCATCAGTAGTAGGGTTAGGGTTAGGGTTAGGGTTAGGGTTAGGGTTAGGGTTAGGGTTAGGGTTAGGGTTAGGGTTAGAAGAGATATCTCGATGACACCCCCTGCTTCGTCCAACGACTGGGCAGTTTGGATTAGGGCGCCAAAGGCAATGCACTGGCCGACGCTCGTCATTAAGACCCCCCATTCTCACATATTCCCTTTGCCAAATTGGTTTTTTTTATTTTTAAAAAAAACGAGGTGGTTGTTTGTTTAATTTAAACGGAGTTGGTTGGACTATTTTTTTCTATAGGCACTATTTTGATTTCCTAGTTTGATTGAACACATCATCAGTAGTTGACCTCAGGATCACTGGATGTTTCGGCCATTACGACTAGACACCCTCACCTGAGGGAGGCCCAGCCGAGGTTGATCAAACCCCAGTGTGTGTCCAAATAATTTAATTGTAATCTAATTCTAAGGTAATTTAGGAAGGATTAACGGTTTTGTTTAGGAACTGGTTAGGGTAAGGTTTTAGGGTTAGGCATCAGATTACTATCTTAGGTTTAGGCCTGGGTTCCTTGGTTAGGGTTAGAATAAGGGTTAGGGTTAGGCCTAGATTTACCAGGTTAGGTTCAGGCGTTAGGTTCAGGCGTCAGGTTAACTTGGTTAGGTTTAGAGTAAAGGTTTTGGTTAAGGTTAGGATAATGGTTAAAATTCTGAATGAGGTGTAGGGCTCTGGTTCTGAGTTCCAGTCCTAGAAGAGACTCTGGAGTGAGCATCCTTTCAGGTTTAAGCCTCTTCAGTAGTTCGACCTTGATAGGACAGCTGGGTCATACTCACACACTGCTCAGGGGTCAGTGGGGGTTGAAGCATCACGGTGTTCATCCTTCTGTTGGTTTTGAAGCAGGAGCTGAATGCTGTGAAGCTAGGAGCTAGAACCTAAAAGCTAGAACCTAGAAGCTAGGAGCTAGGAGCTATGAAGCTAATTAAGTTTTAAATTATAAGTGCTGTTCTGGGTTTCATACACCGCTAGACACCAGGACATGCTTTAATCTTATTACAACAGCAGACTGATCTTGGATTCCTCCATGATTTGCCTTAGAGTGCTGCTTGCATGTGTGTCCACTATACTCTGTGTGTAGTCACTCTTAGTTATGGTGTTATCACGTTTTAAATTTTATACTCTAACATGGTCTTTGTTAAGAGTTCTTCCTCTGGGGATGGTAATTATCCTATAATTTTAATTTTGTGTGGCTAATCTGCAGAGATATTTAGAGAAAAACGGGACTTTTTTCAGGAAGTGTTCATTTTCCCAGAATGCATTGCTGCAGGTGGTCCAGATGGTAATCTATTAAACCTGTTTAAAATTGAATAATTGTGGGTTTTATTTATCTGACAAAGTAATATAACTCTTAATTAATCATTAAACCAATATATAGATATATAATTCATTAATTTAAAACAATTTATTTATAATTTATTAATTTAAAATTATTAAAATCTTAAATTTGATATATTCCTAATTTCTTGTGATAACAAAATGAAATGAGGGAAACAGAGTCAGGGAGAGAAGCCTGTCCGGGCTAGCCCTCCCCCGCCGGATCGGGCTGTTTACTCTGTCCCCCCCTTTAACTCTCTCACTTACTGAAGTGAGGGAAAAAAGGGAGAAGAGTGATTCTTTTAATGAATGAAATACTTGAGTTTTCAATATGCTAATTTTAATTGTTTCGTGATTTCCTCTAGGGTTTGTTTATAAAGGTTGATCTCTGGTAAGTCTGGGTGGTGTATTATTTTCTAGAAACTTAATATTCATCTTTTTTCAGATTTGAAGACAGAGCTCAGGTCTGGGTTTTTTCTGTCTCTTGCTTTGAATAAACTCTGCTGGTTCTAGTCTTTGTTCCTGACCTTTCTTGTGGTTTAGAAGTATCGTTATCAGTTACACTGGGTTATGTTTGAGGATTTGGGGTCCTTAGACTAGTTCTTTACTCCTTTGTGTTTTGGTAATTATCCTATAATTTTAATTTTGTGTGGCTAATCTGCAGAGATATTTAGAGAAAAACGGGACTTTTTTCAGGAAGTGTTCATTTTCCCAGAATGCATTGCTGCAGGTGGTCCAGATGGTAATCTATTAAACCTGTTTAAAATTGAATAATTGTGGGTTTTATTTATCTGACAAAGTAATATAACTCTTAATTAATCATTAAACCAATATATAGATATATAATTCATTAATTTAAAACAATTTATTTATAATTTATTAATTTATTTAAAATTATTAAAATCTTAAATTTGATATATTCCTAATTTCTTGTGATAACAAAATGAAATGAGAGAAACAGAGTCAGGGAGAGAAGCCTGTCCGGGCTAGCCCTCCCCCGCCGGATCGGGCTGTGTACTCTGTCCCCCCCTTTAACTCTCTCACTTACTGAAGTGAGGGAAAAAAGGGAGAAGAGTGATTCTTTTAATGAATGAAATACTTGAGTTTTCAATATGCTAATTTTAATTGTTTTGTGATTTCCTCTAGGGTTTGTTTATAAAGGTTGATCTCTGGTAAGTCTGGGTGGTGTATTATTTTCTAGAAACTTAATATTCATCTTTTTTCAGATTTGAAGACAGAGCTCAGGTCTGGGTTTTTTCTGTCTCTTGCTTTGAATAAACTCTGCTGGTTCTAGTCTTTGTTCCTGACCTTTCTTGTGGTTTAGAAGTATCGTTATCAGTTACACTGGGTTATGTTTGAGGATTTGGGGTCCTTAGACTAGTTCTTTACTCCTTTGTGTCACCCATCAGTTCACATCCTTGCGTTGATTCTTGGTTGCAGGTGTAGGGAGCCTAAGAGAGAGAGAAAAAAAGGCGTTTTCCTGTTTCCTATTGGAAATGGAGGAGAGAGGAGAATTGTTTTGGTGGGAATATGCAAATCGTTTTTCAAAGAGGGCTCGCTCGTCCGATGGCTCGGGCTGGGTTAGGGTTAGAAGAGATATCTCGATGACACCCCCTGCTTCGTCCAACGACTGGGCAGTTTGGATTAGGGCGCCAAAGGCAATGCACTGGCCGACGCTCGTCATTAAGACCCCCCATTCTCACATATTCCCTTTGCCAAATTGGTTTTTTTTATTTTTAAAAAAAACGAGGTGGTTGTTTGTTTAATTTAAACGGAGTTGGTTGGACTATTTTTTTCTATAGGCACTATTTTGATTTCCTAGTTTGATTGAACACATCATCAGTAGTTGACCTCAGGATCACTGGATGTTTCGGCCATTACGACTAGACACCCTCACCTGAGGGAGGCCCAGCCGAGGTTGATCAAACCCCAGTGTGTGTCCAAATAATTTAATTGTAATCTAATTCTAAGGTAATTTAGGAAGGATTAACGGTTTTGTTTAGGAACTGGTTAGGGTAAGGTTTTAGGGTTAGGCATCAGATTACTATCTTAGGTTTAGGCCTGGGTTCCTTGGTTAGGGTTAGAATAAGGGTTAGGGTTAGGCCTAGATTTACCAGGTTAGGTTCAGGCGTTAGGTTCAGGCGTCAGGTTAACTTGGTTAGGTTTAGAGTAAAGGTTTTGGTTAAGGTTAGGATAATGGTTAAAATTCTGAATGAGGTGTAGGGCTCTGGTTCTGAGTTCCAGTCCTAGAAGAGACTCTGGAGTGAGCATCCTTTCAGGTTTAAGCCTCTTCAGTAGTTCGACCTTGATAGGACAGCTGGGTCATACTCACACACTGCTCAGGGGTCAGTGGGGGTTGAAGCATCACGGTGTTCATCCTTCTGTTGGTTTTGAAGCAGGAGCTGAATGCTGTGAAGCTAGGAGCTAGAACCTAAAAGCTAGAACCTAGAAGCTAGGAGCTAGGAGCTATGAAGCTAATTAAGTTTTAAATTATAAGTGCTGTTCTGGGTTTCATACACCGCTAGACACCAGGACATGCTTTAATCTTATTACAACAGCAGACTGATCTTGGATTCCTCCATGATTTGCCTTAGAGTGCTGCTTGCATGTGTGTCCACTATACTCTGTGTGTAGTCACTCTTAGTTATGGTGTTATCACGTTTTAAATTTTATACTCTAACATGGTCTTTGTTAAGAGTTCTTCCTCTGGGGATGGTAATTATCCTATAATTTTAATTTTGTGTGGCTAATCTGCAGAGATATTTAGAGAAAAACGGGACTTTTTTCAGGAAGTGTTCATTTTCCCAGAATGCATTGCTGCAGGTGGTCCAGATGGTAATCTATTAAACCTGTTTAAAATTGAATAATTGTGGGTTTTATTTATCTGACAAAGTAATATAACTCTTAATTAATCATTAAACCAATATATAGATATATAATTCATTAATTTAAAACAATTTATTTATAATTTATTAATTTAAAATTATTAAAATCTTAAATTTGATATATTCCTAATTTCTTGTGATAACAAAATGAAATGAGGGAAACAGAGTCAGGGAGAGAAGCCTGTCCGGGCTAGCCCTCCCCCGCCGGATCGGGCTGTTTACTCTGTCCCCCCCTTTAACTCTCTCACTTACTGAAGTGAGGGAAAAAAGGGAGAAGAGTGATTCTTTTAATGAATGAAATACTTGAGTTTTCAATATGCTAATTTTAATTGTTTCGTGATTTCCTCTAGGGTTTGTTTATAAAGGTTGATCTCTGGTAAGTCTGGGTGGTGTATTATTTTCTAGAAACTTAATATTCATCTTTTTTCAGATTTGAAGACAGAGCTCAGGTCTGGGTTTTTTCTGTCTCTTGCTTTGAATAAACTCTGCTGGTTCTAGTCTTTGTTCCTGACCTTTCTTGTGGTTTAGAAGTATCGTTATCAGTTACACTGGGTTATGTTTGAGGATTTGGGGTCCTTAGACTAGTTCTTTACTCCTTTGTGTTTTGGTAATTATCCTATAATTTTAATTTTGTGTGGCTAATCTGCAGAGATATTTAGAGAAAAACGGGACTTTTTTCAGGAAGTGTTCATTTTCCCAGAATGCATTGCTGCAGGTGGTCCAGATGGTAATCTATTAAACCTGTTTAAAATTGAATAATTGTGGGTTTTATTTATCTGACAAAGTAATATAACTCTTAATTAATCATTAAACCAATATATAGATATATAATTCATTAATTTAAAACAATTTATTTATAATTTATTAATTTATTTAAAATTATTAAAATCTTAAATTTGATATATTCCTAATTTCTTGTGATAACAAAATGAAATGAGAGAAACAGAGTCAGGGAGAGAAGCCTGTCCGGGCTAGCCCTCCCCCGCCGGATCGGGCTGTGTACTCTGTCCCCCCCTTTAACTCTCTCACTTACTGAAGTGAGGGAAAAAAGGGAGAAGAGTGATTCTTTTAATGAATGAAATACTTGAGTTTTCAATATGCTAATTTTAATTGTTTTGTGATTTCCTCTAGGGTTTGTTTATAAAGGTTGATCTCTGGTAAGTCTGGGTGGTGTATTATTTTCTAGAAACTTAATATTCATCTTTTTTCAGATTTGAAGACAGAGCTCAGGTCTGGGTTTTTTCTGTCTCTTGCTTTGAATAAACTCTGCTGGTTCTAGTCTTTGTTCCTGACCTTTCTTGTGGTTTAGAAGTATCGTTATCAGTTACACTGGGTTATGTTTGAGGATTTGGGGTCCTTAGACTAGTTCTTTACTCCTTTGTGTCACCCATCAGTTCACATCCTTGCGTTGATTCTTGGTTGCAGGTGTAGGGAGCCTAAGAGAGAGAGAAAAAAAGGCGTTTTCCTGTTTCCTATTGGAAATGGAGGAGAGAGGAGAATTGTTTTGGTGGGAATATGCAAATCGTTTTTCAAAGAGGGCTCGCTCGTCCGATGGCTCGGGCTGGGTTAGGGTTAGAAGAGATATCTCGATGACACCCCCTGCTTCGTCCAACGACTGGGCAGTTTGGATTAGGGCGCCAAAGGCAATGCACTGGCCGACGCTCGTCATTAAGACCCCCCATTCTCACATATTCCCTTTGCCAAATTGGTTTTTTTTATTTTTAAAAAAAACGAGGTGGTTGTTTGTTTAATTTAAACGGAGTTGGTTGGACTATTTTTTTCTATAGGCACTATTTTGATTTCCTAGTTTGATTGAACACATCATCAGTAGTTGACCTCAGGATCACTGGATGTTTCGGCCATTACGACTAGACACCCTCACCTGAGGGAGGCCCAGCCGAGGTTGATCAAACCCCAGTGTGTGTCCAAATAATTTAATTGTAATCTAATTCTAAGGTAATTTAGGAAGGATTAACGGTTTTGTTTAGGAACTGGTTAGGGTAAGGTTTTAGGGTTAGGCATCAGATTACTATCTTAGGTTTAGGCCTGGGTTCCTTGGTTAGGGTTAGAATAAGGGTTAGGGTTAGGCCTAGATTTACCAGGTTAGGTTCAGGCGTTAGGTTCAGGCGTCAGGTTAACTTGGTTAGGTTTAGAGTAAAGGTTTTGGTTAAGGTTAGGATAATGGTTAAAATTCTGAATGAGGTGTAGGGCTCTGGTTCTGAGTTCCAGTCCTAGAAGAGACTCTGGAGTGAGCATCCTTTCAGGTTTAAGCCTCTTCAGTAGTTCGACCTTGATAGGACAGCTGGGTCATACTCACACACTGCTCAGGGGTCAGTGGGGGTTGAAGCATCACGGTGTTCATCCTTCTGTTGGTTTTGAAGCAGGAGCTGAATGCTGTGAAGCTAGGAGCTAGAACCTAAAAGCTAGAACCTAGAAGCTAGGAGCTAGGAGCTATGAAGCTAATTAAGTTTTAAATTATAAGTGCTGTTCTGGGTTTCATACACCGCTAGACACCAGGACATGCTTTAATCTTATTACAACAGCAGACTGATCTTGGATTCCTCCATGATTTGCCTTAGAGTGCTGCTTGCATGTGTGTCCACTATACTCTGTGTGTAGTCACTCTTAGTTATGGTGTTATCACGTTTTAAATTTTATACTCTAACATGGTCTTTGTTAAGAGTTCTTCCTCTGGGGATGGTAATTATCCTATAATTTTAATTTTGTGTGGCTAATCTGCAGAGATATTTAGAGAAAAACGGGACTTTTTTCAGGAAGTGTTCATTTTCCCAGAATGCATTGCTGCAGGTGGTCCAGATGGTAATCTATTAAACCTGTTTAAAATTGAATAATTGTGGGTTTTATTTATCTGACAAAGTAATATAACTCTTAATTAATCATTAAACCAATATATAGATATATAATTCATTAATTTAAAACAATTTATTTATAATTTATTAATTTAAAATTATTAAAATCTTAAATTTGATATATTCCTAATTTCTTGTGATAACAAAATGAAATGAGGGAAACAGAGTCAGGGAGAGAAGCCTGTCCGGGCTAGCCCTCCCCCGCCGGATCGGGCTGTTTACTCTGTCCCCCCCTTTAACTCTCTCACTTACTGAAGTGAGGGAAAAAAGGGAGAAGAGTGATTCTTTTAATGAATGAAATACTTGAGTTTTCAATATGCTAATTTTAATTGTTTCGTGATTTCCTCTAGGGTTTGTTTATAAAGGTTGATCTCTGGTAAGTCTGGGTGGTGTATTATTTTCTAGAAACTTAATATTCATCTTTTTTCAGATTTGAAGACAGAGCTCAGGTCTGGGTTTTTTCTGTCTCTTGCTTTGAATAAACTCTGCTGGTTCTAGTCTTTGTTCCTGACCTTTCTTGTGGTTTAGAAGTATCGTTATCAGTTACACTGGGTTATGTTTGAGGATTTGGGGTCCTTAGACTAGTTCTTTACTCCTTTGTGTTTTGGTAATTATCCTATAATTTTAATTTTGTGTGGCTAATCTGCAGAGATATTTAGAGAAAAACGGGACTTTTTTCAGGAAGTGTTCATTTTCCCAGAATGCATTGCTGCAGGTGGTCCAGATGGTAATCTATTAAACCTGTTTAAAATTGAATAATTGTGGGTTTTATTTATCTGACAAAGTAATATAACTCTTAATTAATCATTAAACCAATATATAGATATATAATTCATTAATTTAAAACAATTTATTTATAATTTATTAATTTATTTAAAATTATTAAAATCTTAAATTTGATATATTCCTAATTTCTTGTGATAACAAAATGAAATGAGAGAAACAGAGTCAGGGAGAGAAGCCTGTCCGGGCTAGCCCTCCCCCGCCGGATCGGGCTGTGTACTCTGTCCCCCCCTTTAACTCTCTCACTTACTGAAGTGAGGGAAAAAAGGGAGAAGAGTGATTCTTTTAATGAATGAAATACTTGAGTTTTCAATATGCTAATTTTAATTGTTTTGTGATTTCCTCTAGGGTTTGTTTATAAAGGTTGATCTCTGGTAAGTCTGGGTGGTGTATTATTTTCTAGAAACTTAATATTCATCTTTTTTCAGATTTGAAGACAGAGCTCAGGTCTGGGTTTTTTCTGTCTCTTGCTTTGAATAAACTCTGCTGGTTCTAGTCTTTGTTCCTGACCTTTCTTGTGGTTTAGAAGTATCGTTATCAGTTACACTGGGTTATGTTTGAGGATTTGGGGTCCTTAGACTAGTTCTTTACTCCTTTGTGTCACCCATCAGTTCACATCCTTGCGTTGATTCTTGGTTGCAGGTGTAGGGAGCCTAAGAGAGAGAGAAAAAAAGGCGTTTTCCTGTTTCCTATTGGAAATGGAGGAGAGAGGAGAATTGTTTTGGTGGGAATATGCAAATCGTTTTTCAAAGAGGGCTCGCTCGTCCGATGGCTCGGGCTGGGTTAGGGTTAGAAGAGATATCTCGATGACACCCCCTGCTTCGTCCAACGACTGGGCAGTTTGGATTAGGGCGCCAAAGGCAATGCACTGGCCGACGCTCGTCATTAAGACCCCCCATTCTCACATATTCCCTTTGCCAAATTGGTTTTTTTTATTTTTAAAAAAAACGAGGTGGTTGTTTGTTTAATTTAAACGGAGTTGGTTGGACTATTTTTTTCTATAGGCACTATTTTGATTTCCTAGTTTGATTGAACACATCATCAGTAGTTGACCTCAGGATCACTGGATGTTTCGGCCATTACGACTAGACACCCTCACCTGAGGGAGGCCCAGCCGAGGTTGATCAAACCCCAGTGTGTGTCCAAATAATTTAATTGTAATCTAATTCTAAGGTAATTTAGGAAGGATTAACGGTTTTGTTTAGGAACTGGTTAGGGTAAGGTTTTAGGGTTAGGCATCAGATTACTATCTTAGGTTTAGGCCTGGGTTCCTTGGTTAGGGTTAGAATAAGGGTTAGGGTTAGGCCTAGATTTACCAGGTTAGGTTCAGGCGTTAGGTTCAGGCGTCAGGTTAACTTGGTTAGGTTTAGAGTAAAGGTTTTGGTTAAGGTTAGGATAATGGTTAAAATTCTGAATGAGGTGTAGGGCTCTGGTTCTGAGTTCCAGTCCTAGAAGAGACTCTGGAGTGAGCATCCTTTCAGGTTTAAGCCTCTTCAGTAGTTCGACCTTGATAGGACAGCTGGGTCATACTCACACACTGCTCAGGGGTCAGTGGGGGTTGAAGCATCACGGTGTTCATCCTTCTGTTGGTTTTGAAGCAGGAGCTGAATGCTGTGAAGCTAGGAGCTAGAACCTAAAAGCTAGAACCTAGAAGCTAGGAGCTAGGAGCTATGAAGCTAATTAAGTTTTAAATTATAAGTGCTGTTCTGGGTTTCATACACCGCTAGACACCAGGACATGCTTTAATCTTATTACAACAGCAGACTGATCTTGGATTCCTCCATGATTTGCCTTAGAGTGCTGCTTGCATGTGTGTCCACTATACTCTGTGTGTAGTCACTCTTAGTTATGGTGTTATCACGTTTTAAATTTTATACTCTAACATGGTCTTTGTTAAGAGTTCTTCCTCTGGGGATGGTAATTATCCTATAATTTTAATTTTGTGTGGCTAATCTGCAGAGATATTTAGAGAAAAACGGGACTTTTTTCAGGAAGTGTTCATTTTCCCAGAATGCATTGCTGCAGGTGGTCCAGATGGTAATCTATTAAACCTGTTTAAAATTGAATAATTGTGGGTTTTATTTATCTGACAAAGTAATATAACTCTTAATTAATCATTAAACCAATATATAGATATATAATTCATTAATTTAAAACAATTTATTTATAATTTATTAATTTAAAATTATTAAAATCTTAAATTTGATATATTCCTAATTTCTTGTGATAACAAAATGAAATGAGGGAAACAGAGTCAGGGAGAGAAGCCTGTCCGGGCTAGCCCTCCCCCGCCGGATCGGGCTGTTTACTCTGTCCCCCCCTTTAACTCTCTCACTTACTGAAGTGAGGGAAAAAAGGGAGAAGAGTGATTCTTTTAATGAATGAAATACTTGAGTTTTCAATATGCTAATTTTAATTGTTTCGTGATTTCCTCTAGGGTTTGTTTATAAAGGTTGATCTCTGGTAAGTCTGGGTGGTGTATTATTTTCTAGAAACTTAATATTCATCTTTTTTCAGATTTGAAGACAGAGCTCAGGTCTGGGTTTTTTCTGTCTCTTGCTTTGAATAAACTCTGCTGGTTCTAGTCTTTGTTCCTGACCTTTCTTGTGGTTTAGAAGTATCGTTATCAGTTACACTGGGTTATGTTTGAGGATTTGGGGTCCTTAGACTAGTTCTTTACTCCTTTGTGTTTTGGTAATTATCCTATAATTTTAATTTTGTGTGGCTAATCTGCAGAGATATTTAGAGAAAAACGGGACTTTTTTCAGGAAGTGTTCATTTTCCCAGAATGCATTGCTGCAGGTGGTCCAGATGGTAATCTATTAAACCTGTTTAAAATTGAATAATTGTGGGTTTTATTTATCTGACAAAGTAATATAACTCTTAATTAATCATTAAACCAATATATAGATATATAATTCATTAATTTAAAACAATTTATTTATAATTTATTAATTTATTTAAAATTATTAAAATCTTAAATTTGATATATTCCTAATTTCTTGTGATAACAAAATGAAATGAGAGAAACAGAGTCAGGGAGAGAAGCCTGTCCGGGCTAGCCCTCCCCCGCCGGATCGGGCTGTGTACTCTGTCCCCCCCTTTAACTCTCTCACTTACTGAAGTGAGGGAAAAAAGGGAGAAGAGTGATTCTTTTAATGAATGAAATACTTGAGTTTTCAATATGCTAATTTTAATTGTTTTGTGATTTCCTCTAGGGTTTGTTTATAAAGGTTGATCTCTGGTAAGTCTGGGTGGTGTATTATTTTCTAGAAACTTAATATTCATCTTTTTTCAGATTTGAAGACAGAGCTCAGGTCTGGGTTTTTTCTGTCTCTTGCTTTGAATAAACTCTGCTGGTTCTAGTCTTTGTTCCTGACCTTTCTTGTGGTTTAGAAGTATCGTTATCAGTTACACTGGGTTATGTTTGAGGATTTGGGGTCCTTAGACTAGTTCTTTACTCCTTTGTGTCACCCATCAGTTCACATCCTTGCGTTGATTCTTGGTTGCAGGTGTAGGGAGCCTAAGAGAGAGAGAAAAAAAGGCGTTTTCCTGTTTCCTATTGGAAATGGAGGAGAGAGGAGAATTGTTTTGGTGGGAATATGCAAATCGTTTTTCAAAGAGGGCTCGCTCGTCCGATGGCTCGGGCTGGGTTAGGGTTAGAAGAGATATCTCGATGACACCCCCTGCTTCGTCCAACGACTGGGCAGTTTGGATTAGGGCGCCAAAGGCAATGCACTGGCCGACGCTCGTCATTAAGACCCCCCATTCTCACATATTCCCTTTGCCAAATTGGTTTTTTTTATTTTTAAAAAAAACGAGGTGGTTGTTTGTTTAATTTAAACGGAGTTGGTTGGACTATTTTTTTCTATAGGCACTATTTTGATTTCCTAGTTTGATTGAACACATCATCAGTAGTTGACCTCAGGATCACTGGATGTTTCGGCCATTACGACTAGACACCCTCACCTGAGGGAGGCCCAGCCGAGGTTGATCAAACCCCAGTGTGTGTCCAAATAATTTAATTGTAATCTAATTCTAAGGTAATTTAGGAAGGATTAACGGTTTTGTTTAGGAACTGGTTAGGGTAAGGTTTTAGGGTTAGGCATCAGATTACTATCTTAGGTTTAGGCCTGGGTTCCTTGGTTAGGGTTAGAATAAGGGTTAGGGTTAGGCCTAGATTTACCAGGTTAGGTTCAGGCGTTAGGTTCAGGCGTCAGGTTAACTTGGTTAGGTTTAGAGTAAAGGTTTTGGTTAAGGTTAGGATAATGGTTAAAATTCTGAATGAGGTGTAGGGCTCTGGTTCTGAGTTCCAGTCCTAGAAGAGACTCTGGAGTGAGCATCCTTTCAGGTTTAAGCCTCTTCAGTAGTTCGACCTTGATAGGACAGCTGGGTCATACTCACACACTGCTCAGGGGTCAGTGGGGGTTGAAGCATCACGGTGTTCATCCTTCTGTTGGTTTTGAAGCAGGAGCTGAATGCTGTGAAGCTAGGAGCTAGAACCTAAAAGCTAGAACCTAGAAGCTAGGAGCTAGGAGCTATGAAGCTAATTAAGTTTTAAATTATAAGTGCTGTTCTGGGTTTCATACACCGCTAGACACCAGGACATGCTTTAATCTTATTACAACAGCAGACTGATCTTGGATTCCTCCATGATTTGCCTTAGAGTGCTGCTTGCATGTGTGTCCACTATACTCTGTGTGTAGTCACTCTTAGTTATGGTGTTATCACGTTTTAAATTTTATACTCTAACATGGTCTTTGTTAAGAGTTCTTCCTCTGGGGATGGTAATTATCCTATAATTTTAATTTTGTGTGGCTAATCTGCAGAGATATTTAGAGAAAAACGGGACTTTTTTCAGGAAGTGTTCATTTTCCCAGAATGCATTGCTGCAGGTGGTCCAGATGGTAATCTATTAAACCTGTTTAAAATTGAATAATTGTGGGTTTTATTTATCTGACAAAGTAATATAACTCTTAATTAATCATTAAACCAATATATAGATATATAATTCATTAATTTAAAACAATTTATTTATAATTTATTAATTTAAAATTATTAAAATCTTAAATTTGATATATTCCTAATTTCTTGTGATAACAAAATGAAATGAGGGAAACAGAGTCAGGGAGAGAAGCCTGTCCGGGCTAGCCCTCCCCCGCCGGATCGGGCTGTTTACTCTGTCCCCCCCTTTAACTCTCTCACTTACTGAAGTGAGGGAAAAAAGGGAGAAGAGTGATTCTTTTAATGAATGAAATACTTGAGTTTTCAATATGCTAATTTTAATTGTTTCGTGATTTCCTCTAGGGTTTGTTTATAAAGGTTGATCTCTGGTAAGTCTGGGTGGTGTATTATTTTCTAGAAACTTAATATTCATCTTTTTTCAGATTTGAAGACAGAGCTCAGGTCTGGGTTTTTTCTGTCTCTTGCTTTGAATAAACTCTGCTGGTTCTAGTCTTTGTTCCTGACCTTTCTTGTGGTTTAGAAGTATCGTTATCAGTTACACTGGGTTATGTTTGAGGATTTGGGGTCCTTAGACTAGTTCTTTACTCCTTTGTGTTTTGGTAATTATCCTATAATTTTAATTTTGTGTGGCTAATCTGCAGAGATATTTAGAGAAAAACGGGACTTTTTTCAGGAAGTGTTCATTTTCCCAGAATGCATTGCTGCAGGTGGTCCAGATGGTAATCTATTAAACCTGTTTAAAATTGAATAATTGTGGGTTTTATTTATCTGACAAAGTAATATAACTCTTAATTAATCATTAAACCAATATATAGATATATAATTCATTAATTTAAAACAATTTATTTATAATTTATTAATTTATTTAAAATTATTAAAATCTTAAATTTGATATATTCCTAATTTCTTGTGATAACAAAATGAAATGAGAGAAACAGAGTCAGGGAGAGAAGCCTGTCCGGGCTAGCCCTCCCCCGCCGGATCGGGCTGTGTACTCTGTCCCCCCCTTTAACTCTCTCACTTACTGAAGTGAGGGAAAAAAGGGAGAAGAGTGATTCTTTTAATGAATGAAATACTTGAGTTTTCAATATGCTAATTTTAATTGTTTTGTGATTTCCTCTAGGGTTTGTTTATAAAGGTTGATCTCTGGTAAGTCTGGGTGGTGTATTATTTTCTAGAAACTTAATATTCATCTTTTTTCAGATTTGAAGACAGAGCTCAGGTCTGGGTTTTTTCTGTCTCTTGCTTTGAATAAACTCTGCTGGTTCTAGTCTTTGTTCCTGACCTTTCTTGTGGTTTAGAAGTATCGTTATCAGTTACACTGGGTTATGTTTGAGGATTTGGGGTCCTTAGACTAGTTCTTTACTCCTTTGTGTCACCCATCAGTTCACATCCTTGCGTTGATTCTTGGTTGCAGGTGTAGGGAGCCTAAGAGAGAGAGAAAAAAAGGCGTTTTCCTGTTTCCTATTGGAAATGGAGGAGAGAGGAGAATTGTTTTGGTGGGAATATGCAAATCGTTTTTCAAAGAGGGCTCGCTCGTCCGATGGCTCGGGCTGGGTTAGGGTTAGAAGAGATATCTCGATGACACCCCCTGCTTCGTCCAACGACTGGGCAGTTTGGATTAGGGCGCCAAAGGCAATGCACTGGCCGACGCTCGTCATTAAGACCCCCCATTCTCACATATTCCCTTTGCCAAATTGGTTTTTTTTATTTTTAAAAAAAACGAGGTGGTTGTTTGTTTAATTTAAACGGAGTTGGTTGGACTATTTTTTTCTATAGGCACTATTTTGATTTCCTAGTTTGATTGAACACATCATCAGTAGTTGACCTCAGGATCACTGGATGTTTCGGCCATTACGACTAGACACCCTCACCTGAGGGAGGCCCAGCCGAGGTTGATCAAACCCCAGTGTGTGTCCAAATAATTTAATTGTAATCTAATTCTAAGGTAATTTAGGAAGGATTAACGGTTTTGTTTAGGAACTGGTTAGGGTAAGGTTTTAGGGTTAGGCATCAGATTACTATCTTAGGTTTAGGCCTGGGTTCCTTGGTTAGGGTTAGAATAAGGGTTAGGGTTAGGCCTAGATTTACCAGGTTAGGTTCAGGCGTTAGGTTCAGGCGTCAGGTTAACTTGGTTAGGTTTAGAGTAAAGGTTTTGGTTAAGGTTAGGATAATGGTTAAAATTCTGAATGAGGTGTAGGGCTCTGGTTCTGAGTTCCAGTCCTAGAAGAGACTCTGGAGTGAGCATCCTTTCAGGTTTAAGCCTCTTCAGTAGTTCGACCTTGATAGGACAGCTGGGTCATACTCACACACTGCTCAGGGGTCAGTGGGGGTTGAAGCATCACGGTGTTCATCCTTCTGTTGGTTTTGAAGCAGGAGCTGAATGCTGTGAAGCTAGGAGCTAGAACCTAAAAGCTAGAACCTAGAAGCTAGGAGCTAGGAGCTATGAAGCTAATTAAGTTTTAAATTATAAGTGCTGTTCTGGGTTTCATACACCGCTAGACACCAGGACATGCTTTAATCTTATTACAACAGCAGACTGATCTTGGATTCCTCCATGATTTGCCTTAGAGTGCTGCTTGCATGTGTGTCCACTATACTCTGTGTGTAGTCACTCTTAGTTATGGTGTTATCACGTTTTAAATTTTATACTCTAACATGGTCTTTGTTAAGAGTTCTTCCTCTGGGGATGGTAATTATCCTATAATTTTAATTTTGTGTGGCTAATCTGCAGAGATATTTAGAGAAAAACGGGACTTTTTTCAGGAAGTGTTCATTTTCCCAGAATGCATTGCTGCAGGTGGTCCAGATGGTAATCTATTAAACCTGTTTAAAATTGAATAATTGTGGGTTTTATTTATCTGACAAAGTAATATAACTCTTAATTAATCATTAAACCAATATATAGATATATAATTCATTAATTTAAAACAATTTATTTATAATTTATTAATTTAAAATTATTAAAATCTTAAATTTGATATATTCCTAATTTCTTGTGATAACAAAATGAAATGAGGGAAACAGAGTCAGGGAGAGAAGCCTGTCCGGGCTAGCCCTCCCCCGCCGGATCGGGCTGTTTACTCTGTCCCCCCCTTTAACTCTCTCACTTACTGAAGTGAGGGAAAAAAGGGAGAAGAGTGATTCTTTTAATGAATGAAATACTTGAGTTTTCAATATGCTAATTTTAATTGTTTCGTGATTTCCTCTAGGGTTTGTTTATAAAGGTTGATCTCTGGTAAGTCTGGGTGGTGTATTATTTTCTAGAAACTTAATATTCATCTTTTTTCAGATTTGAAGACAGAGCTCAGGTCTGGGTTTTTTCTGTCTCTTGCTTTGAATAAACTCTGCTGGTTCTAGTCTTTGTTCCTGACCTTTCTTGTGGTTTAGAAGTATCGTTATCAGTTACACTGGGTTATGTTTGAGGATTTGGGGTCCTTAGACTAGTTCTTTACTCCTTTGTGTTTTGGTAATTATCCTATAATTTTAATTTTGTGTGGCTAATCTGCAGAGATATTTAGAGAAAAACGGGACTTTTTTCAGGAAGTGTTCATTTTCCCAGAATGCATTGCTGCAGGTGGTCCAGATGGTAATCTATTAAACCTGTTTAAAATTGAATAATTGTGGGTTTTATTTATCTGACAAAGTAATATAACTCTTAATTAATCATTAAACCAATATATAGATATATAATTCATTAATTTAAAACAATTTATTTATAATTTATTAATTTATTTAAAATTATTAAAATCTTAAATTTGATATATTCCTAATTTCTTGTGATAACAAAATGAAATGAGAGAAACAGAGTCAGGGAGAGAAGCCTGTCCGGGCTAGCCCTCCCCCGCCGGATCGGGCTGTGTACTCTGTCCCCCCCTTTAACTCTCTCACTTACTGAAGTGAGGGAAAAAAGGGAGAAGAGTGATTCTTTTAATGAATGAAATACTTGAGTTTTCAATATGCTAATTTTAATTGTTTTGTGATTTCCTCTAGGGTTTGTTTATAAAGGTTGATCTCTGGTAAGTCTGGGTGGTGTATTATTTTCTAGAAACTTAATATTCATCTTTTTTCAGATTTGAAGACAGAGCTCAGGTCTGGGTTTTTTCTGTCTCTTGCTTTGAATAAACTCTGCTGGTTCTAGTCTTTGTTCCTGACCTTTCTTGTGGTTTAGAAGTATCGTTATCAGTTACACTGGGTTATGTTTGAGGATTTGGGGTCCTTAGACTAGTTCTTTACTCCTTTGTGTCACCCATCAGTTCACATCCTTGCGTTGATTCTTGGTTGCAGGTGTAGGGAGCCTAAGAGAGAGAGAAAAAAAGGCGTTTTCCTGTTTCCTATTGGAAATGGAGGAGAGAGGAGAATTGTTTTGGTGGGAATATGCAAATCGTTTTTCAAAGAGGGCTCGCTCGTCCGATGGCTCGGGCTGGGTTAGGGTTAGAAGAGATATCTCGATGACACCCCCTGCTTCGTCCAACGACTGGGCAGTTTGGATTAGGGCGCCAAAGGCAATGCACTGGCCGACGCTCGTCATTAAGACCCCCCATTCTCACATATTCCCTTTGCCAAATTGGTTTTTTTTATTTTTAAAAAAAACGAGGTGGTTGTTTGTTTAATTTAAACGGAGTTGGTTGGACTATTTTTTTCTATAGGCACTATTTTGATTTCCTAGTTTGATTGAACACATCATCAGTAGTTGACCTCAGGATCACTGGATGTTTCGGCCATTACGACTAGACACCCTCACCTGAGGGAGGCCCAGCCGAGGTTGATCAAACCCCAGTGTGTGTCCAAATAATTTAATTGTAATCTAATTCTAAGGTAATTTAGGAAGGATTAACGGTTTTGTTTAGGAACTGGTTAGGGTAAGGTTTTAGGGTTAGGCATCAGATTACTATCTTAGGTTTAGGCCTGGGTTCCTTGGTTAGGGTTAGAATAAGGGTTAGGGTTAGGCCTAGATTTACCAGGTTAGGTTCAGGCGTTAGGTTCAGGCGTCAGGTTAACTTGGTTAGGTTTAGAGTAAAGGTTTTGGTTAAGGTTAGGATAATGGTTAAAATTCTGAATGAGGTGTAGGGCTCTGGTTCTGAGTTCCAGTCCTAGAAGAGACTCTGGAGTGAGCATCCTTTCAGGTTTAAGCCTCTTCAGTAGTTCGACCTTGATAGGACAGCTGGGTCATACTCACACACTGCTCAGGGGTCAGTGGGGGTTGAAGCATCACGGTGTTCATCCTTCTGTTGGTTTTGAAGCAGGAGCTGAATGCTGTGAAGCTAGGAGCTAGAACCTAAAAGCTAGAACCTAGAAGCTAGGAGCTAGGAGCTATGAAGCTAATTAAGTTTTAAATTATAAGTGCTGTTCTGGGTTTCATACACCGCTAGACACCAGGACATGCTTTAATCTTATTACAACAGCAGACTGATCTTGGATTCCTCCATGATTTGCCTTAGAGTGCTGCTTGCATGTGTGTCCACTATACTCTGTGTGTAGTCACTCTTAGTTATGGTGTTATCACGTTTTAAATTTTATACTCTAACATGGTCTTTGTTAAGAGTTCTTCCTCTGGGGATGGTAATTATCCTATAATTTTAATTTTGTGTGGCTAATCTGCAGAGATATTTAGAGAAAAACGGGACTTTTTTCAGGAAGTGTTCATTTTCCCAGAATGCATTGCTGCAGGTGGTCCAGATGGTAATCTATTAAACCTGTTTAAAATTGAATAATTGTGGGTTTTATTTATCTGACAAAGTAATATAACTCTTAATTAATCATTAAACCAATATATAGATATATAATTCATTAATTTAAAACAATTTATTTATAATTTATTAATTTAAAATTATTAAAATCTTAAATTTGATATATTCCTAATTTCTTGTGATAACAAAATGAAATGAGGGAAACAGAGTCAGGGAGAGAAGCCTGTCCGGGCTAGCCCTCCCCCGCCGGATCGGGCTGTTTACTCTGTCCCCCCCTTTAACTCTCTCACTTACTGAAGTGAGGGAAAAAAGGGAGAAGAGTGATTCTTTTAATGAATGAAATACTTGAGTTTTCAATATGCTAATTTTAATTGTTTCGTGATTTCCTCTAGGGTTTGTTTATAAAGGTTGATCTCTGGTAAGTCTGGGTGGTGTATTATTTTCTAGAAACTTAATATTCATCTTTTTTCAGATTTGAAGACAGAGCTCAGGTCTGGGTTTTTTCTGTCTCTTGCTTTGAATAAACTCTGCTGGTTCTAGTCTTTGTTCCTGACCTTTCTTGTGGTTTAGAAGTATCGTTATCAGTTACACTGGGTTATGTTTGAGGATTTGGGGTCCTTAGACTAGTTCTTTACTCCTTTGTGTTTTGGTAATTATCCTATAATTTTAATTTTGTGTGGCTAATCTGCAGAGATATTTAGAGAAAAACGGGACTTTTTTCAGGAAGTGTTCATTTTCCCAGAATGCATTGCTGCAGGTGGTCCAGATGGTAATCTATTAAACCTGTTTAAAATTGAATAATTGTGGGTTTTATTTATCTGACAAAGTAATATAACTCTTAATTAATCATTAAACCAATATATAGATATATAATTCATTAATTTAAAACAATTTATTTATAATTTATTAATTTATTTAAAATTATTAAAATCTTAAATTTGATATATTCCTAATTTCTTGTGATAACAAAATGAAATGAGAGAAACAGAGTCAGGGAGAGAAGCCTGTCCGGGCTAGCCCTCCCCCGCCGGATCGGGCTGTGTACTCTGTCCCCCCCTTTAACTCTCTCACTTACTGAAGTGAGGGAAAAAAGGGAGAAGAGTGATTCTTTTAATGAATGAAATACTTGAGTTTTCAATATGCTAATTTTAATTGTTTTGTGATTTCCTCTAGGGTTTGTTTATAAAGGTTGATCTCTGGTAAGTCTGGGTGGTGTATTATTTTCTAGAAACTTAATATTCATCTTTTTTCAGATTTGAAGACAGAGCTCAGGTCTGGGTTTTTTCTGTCTCTTGCTTTGAATAAACTCTGCTGGTTCTAGTCTTTGTTCCTGACCTTTCTTGTGGTTTAGAAGTATCGTTATCAGTTACACTGGGTTATGTTTGAGGATTTGGGGTCCTTAGACTAGTTCTTTACTCCTTTGTGTCACCCATCAGTTCACATCCTTGCGTTGATTCTTGGTTGCAGGTGTAGGGAGCCTAAGAGAGAGAGAAAAAAAGGCGTTTTCCTGTTTCCTATTGGAAATGGAGGAGAGAGGAGAATTGTTTTGGTGGGAATATGCAAATCGTTTTTCAAAGAGGGCTCGCTCGTCCGATGGCTCGGGCTGGGTTAGGGTTAGAAGAGATATCTCGATGACACCCCCTGCTTCGTCCAACGACTGGGCAGTTTGGATTAGGGCGCCAAAGGCAATGCACTGGCCGACGCTCGTCATTAAGACCCCCCATTCTCACATATTCCCTTTGCCAAATTGGTTTTTTTTATTTTTAAAAAAAACGAGGTGGTTGTTTGTTTAATTTAAACGGAGTTGGTTGGACTATTTTTTTCTATAGGCACTATTTTGATTTCCTAGTTTGATTGAACACATCATCAGTAGTTGACCTCAGGATCACTGGATGTTTCGGCCATTACGACTAGACACCCTCACCTGAGGGAGGCCCAGCCGAGGTTGATCAAACCCCAGTGTGTGTCCAAATAATTTAATTGTAATCTAATTCTAAGGTAATTTAGGAAGGATTAACGGTTTTGTTTAGGAACTGGTTAGGGTAAGGTTTTAGGGTTAGGCATCAGATTACTATCTTAGGTTTAGGCCTGGGTTCCTTGGTTAGGGTTAGAATAAGGGTTAGGGTTAGGCCTAGATTTACCAGGTTAGGTTCAGGCGTTAGGTTCAGGCGTCAGGTTAACTTGGTTAGGTTTAGAGTAAAGGTTTTGGTTAAGGTTAGGATAATGGTTAAAATTCTGAATGAGGTGTAGGGCTCTGGTTCTGAGTTCCAGTCCTAGAAGAGACTCTGGAGTGAGCATCCTTTCAGGTTTAAGCCTCTTCAGTAGTTCGACCTTGATAGGACAGCTGGGTCATACTCACACACTGCTCAGGGGTCAGTGGGGGTTGAAGCATCACGGTGTTCATCCTTCTGTTGGTTTTGAAGCAGGAGCTGAATGCTGTGAAGCTAGGAGCTAGAACCTAAAAGCTAGAACCTAGAAGCTAGGAGCTAGGAGCTATGAAGCTAATTAAGTTTTAAATTATAAGTGCTGTTCTGGGTTTCATACACCGCTAGACACCAGGACATGCTTTAATCTTATTACAACAGCAGACTGATCTTGGATTCCTCCATGATTTGCCTTAGAGTGCTGCTTGCATGTGTGTCCACTATACTCTGTGTGTAGTCACTCTTAGTTATGGTGTTATCACGTTTTAAATTTTATACTCTAACATGGTCTTTGTTAAGAGTTCTTCCTCTGGGGATGGTAATTATCCTATAATTTTAATTTTGTGTGGCTAATCTGCAGAGATATTTAGAGAAAAACGGGACTTTTTTCAGGAAGTGTTCATTTTCCCAGAATGCATTGCTGCAGGTGGTCCAGATGGTAATCTATTAAACCTGTTTAAAATTGAATAATTGTGGGTTTTATTTATCTGACAAAGTAATATAACTCTTAATTAATCATTAAACCAATATATAGATATATAATTCATTAATTTAAAACAATTTATTTATAATTTATTAATTTAAAATTATTAAAATCTTAAATTTGATATATTCCTAATTTCTTGTGATAACAAAATGAAATGAGGGAAACAGAGTCAGGGAGAGAAGCCTGTCCGGGCTAGCCCTCCCCCGCCGGATCGGGCTGTTTACTCTGTCCCCCCCTTTAACTCTCTCACTTACTGAAGTGAGGGAAAAAAGGGAGAAGAGTGATTCTTTTAATGAATGAAATACTTGAGTTTTCAATATGCTAATTTTAATTGTTTCGTGATTTCCTCTAGGGTTTGTTTATAAAGGTTGATCTCTGGTAAGTCTGGGTGGTGTATTATTTTCTAGAAACTTAATATTCATCTTTTTTCAGATTTGAAGACAGAGCTCAGGTCTGGGTTTTTTCTGTCTCTTGCTTTGAATAAACTCTGCTGGTTCTAGTCTTTGTTCCTGACCTTTCTTGTGGTTTAGAAGTATCGTTATCAGTTACACTGGGTTATGTTTGAGGATTTGGGGTCCTTAGACTAGTTCTTTACTCCTTTGTGTTTTGGTAATTATCCTATAATTTTAATTTTGTGTGGCTAATCTGCAGAGATATTTAGAGAAAAACGGGACTTTTTTCAGGAAGTGTTCATTTTCCCAGAATGCATTGCTGCAGGTGGTCCAGATGGTAATCTATTAAACCTGTTTAAAATTGAATAATTGTGGGTTTTATTTATCTGACAAAGTAATATAACTCTTAATTAATCATTAAACCAATATATAGATATATAATTCATTAATTTAAAACAATTTATTTATAATTTATTAATTTATTTAAAATTATTAAAATCTTAAATTTGATATATTCCTAATTTCTTGTGATAACAAAATGAAATGAGAGAAACAGAGTCAGGGAGAGAAGCCTGTCCGGGCTAGCCCTCCCCCGCCGGATCGGGCTGTGTACTCTGTCCCCCCCTTTAACTCTCTCACTTACTGAAGTGAGGGAAAAAAGGGAGAAGAGTGATTCTTTTAATGAATGAAATACTTGAGTTTTCAATATGCTAATTTTAATTGTTTTGTGATTTCCTCTAGGGTTTGTTTATAAAGGTTGATCTCTGGTAAGTCTGGGTGGTGTATTATTTTCTAGAAACTTAATATTCATCTTTTTTCAGATTTGAAGACAGAGCTCAGGTCTGGGTTTTTTCTGTCTCTTGCTTTGAATAAACTCTGCTGGTTCTAGTCTTTGTTCCTGACCTTTCTTGTGGTTTAGAAGTATCGTTATCAGTTACACTGGGTTATGTTTGAGGATTTGGGGTCCTT
Organism: Limanda limanda; assembly: GCF_963576545.1. Taxonomy (NCBI): domain Eukaryota; kingdom Metazoa; phylum Chordata; class Actinopteri; order Pleuronectiformes; family Pleuronectidae; genus Limanda; species Limanda limanda. The sequence continues at coordinate 23,259,759 of NC_083654.1, forward strand.
AGACTAGTTCTTTACTCCTTTGTGTCACCCATCAGTTCACATCCTTGCGTTGATTCTTGGTTGCAGGTGTAGGGAGCCTAAGAGAGAGAGAAAAAAAGGCGTTTTCCTGTTTCCTATTGGAAATGGAGGAGAGAGGAGAATTGTTTTGGTGGGAATATGCAAATCGTTTTTCAAAGAGGGCTCGCTCGTCCGATGGCTCGGGCTGGGTTAGGGTTAGAAGAGATATCTCGATGACACCCCCTGCTTCGTCCAACGACTGGGCAGTTTGGATTAGGGCGCCAAAGGCAATGCACTGGCCGACGCTCGTCATTAAGACCCCCCATTCTCACATATTCCCTTTGCCAAATTGGTTTTTTTTATTTTTAAAAAAAACGAGGTGGTTGTTTGTTTAATTTAAACGGAGTTGGTTGGACTATTTTTTTCTATAGGCACTATTTTGATTTCCTAGTTTGATTGAACACATCATCAGTAGTTGACCTCAGGATCACTGGATGTTTCGGCCATTACGACTAGACACCCTCACCTGAGGGAGGCCCAGCCGAGGTTGATCAAACCCCAGTGTGTGTCCAAATAATTTAATTGTAATCTAATTCTAAGGTAATTTAGGAAGGATTAACGGTTTTGTTTAGGAACTGGTTAGGGTAAGGTTTTAGGGTTAGGCATCAGATTACTATCTTAGGTTTAGGCCTGGGTTCCTTGGTTAGGGTTAGAATAAGGGTTAGGGTTAGGCCTAGATTTACCAGGTTAGGTTCAGGCGTTAGGTTCAGGCGTCAGGTTAACTTGGTTAGGTTTAGAGTAAAGGTTTTGGTTAAGGTTAGGATAATGGTTAAAATTCTGAATGAGGTGTAGGGCTCTGGTTCTGAGTTCCAGTCCTAGAAGAGACTCTGGAGTGAGCATCCTTTCAGGTTTAAGCCTCTTCAGTAGTTCGACCTTGATAGGACAGCTGGGTCATACTCACACACTGCTCAGGGGTCAGTGGGGGTTGAAGCATCACGGTGTTCATCCTTCTGTTGGTTTTGAAGCAGGAGCTGAATGCTGTGAAGCTAGGAGCTAGAACCTAAAAGCTAGAACCTAGAAGCTAGGAGCTAGGAGCTATGAAGCTAATTAAGTTTTAAATTATAAGTGCTGTTCTGGGTTTCATACACCGCTAGACACCAGGACATGCTTTAATCTTATTACAACAGCAGACTGATCTTGGATTCCTCCATGATTTGCCTTAGAGTGCTGCTTGCATGTGTGTCCACTATACTCTGTGTGTAGTCACTCTTAGTTATGGTGTTATCACGTTTTAAATTTTATACTCTAACATGGTCTTTGTTAAGAGTTCTTCCTCTGGGGATGGTAATTATCCTATAATTTTAATTTTGTGTGGCTAATCTGCAGAGATATTTAGAGAAAAACGGGACTTTTTTCAGGAAGTGTTCATTTTCCCAGAATGCATTGCTGCAGGTGGTCCAGATGGTAATCTATTAAACCTGTTTAAAATTGAATAATTGTGGGTTTTATTTATCTGACAAAGTAATATAACTCTTAATTAATCATTAAACCAATATATAGATATATAATTCATTAATTTAAAACAATTTATTTATAATTTATTAATTTAAAATTATTAAAATCTTAAATTTGATATATTCCTAATTTCTTGTGATAACAAAATGAAATGAGGGAAACAGAGTCAGGGAGAGAAGCCTGTCCGGGCTAGCCCTCCCCCGCCGGATCGGGCTGTTTACTCTGTCCCCCCCTTTAACTCTCTCACTTACTGAAGTGAGGGAAAAAAGGGAGAAGAGTGATTCTTTTAATGAATGAAATACTTGAGTTTTCAATATGCTAATTTTAATTGTTTCGTGATTTCCTCTAGGGTTTGTTTATAAAGGTTGATCTCTGGTAAGTCTGGGTGGTGTATTATTTTCTAGAAACTTAATATTCATCTTTTTTCAGATTTGAAGACAGAGCTCAGGTCTGGGTTTTTTCTGTCTCTTGCTTTGAATAAACTCTGCTGGTTCTAGTCTTTGTTCCTGACCTTTCTTGTGGTTTAGAAGTATCGTTATCAGTTACACTGGGTTATGTTTGAGGATTTGGGGTCCTTAGACTAGTTCTTTACTCCTTTGTGTTTTGGTAATTATCCTATAATTTTAATTTTGTGTGGCTAATCTGCAGAGATATTTAGAGAAAAACGGGACTTTTTTCAGGAAGTGTTCATTTTCCCAGAATGCATTGCTGCAGGTGGTCCAGATGGTAATCTATTAAACCTGTTTAAAATTGAATAATTGTGGGTTTTATTTATCTGACAAAGTAATATAACTCTTAATTAATCATTAAACCAATATATAGATATATAATTCATTAATTTAAAACAATTTATTTATAATTTATTAATTTATTTAAAATTATTAAAATCTTAAATTTGATATATTCCTAATTTCTTGTGATAACAAAATGAAATGAGAGAAACAGAGTCAGGGAGAGAAGCCTGTCCGGGCTAGCCCTCCCCCGCCGGATCGGGCTGTGTACTCTGTCCCCCCCTTTAACTCTCTCACTTACTGAAGTGAGGGAAAAAAGGGAGAAGAGTGATTCTTTTAATGAATGAAATACTTGAGTTTTCAATATGCTAATTTTAATTGTTTTGTGATTTCCTCTAGGGTTTGTTTATAAAGGTTGATCTCTGGTAAGTCTGGGTGGTGTATTATTTTCTAGAAACTTAATATTCATCTTTTTTCAGATTTGAAGACAGAGCTCAGGTCTGGGTTTTTTCTGTCTCTTGCTTTGAATAAACTCTGCTGGTTCTAGTCTTTGTTCCTGACCTTTCTTGTGGTTTAGAAGTATCGTTATCAGTTACACTGGGTTATGTTTGAGGATTTGGGGTCCTTAGACTAGTTCTTTACTCCTTTGTGTCACCCATCAGTTCACATCCTTGCGTTGATTCTTGGTTGCAGGTGTAGGGAGCCTAAGAGAGAGAGAAAAAAAGGCGTTTTCCTGTTTCCTATTGGAAATGGAGGAGAGAGGAGAATTGTTTTGGTGGGAATATGCAAATCGTTTTTCAAAGAGGGCTCGCTCGTCCGATGGCTCGGGCTGGGTTAGGGTTAGAAGAGATATCTCGATGACACCCCCTGCTTCGTCCAACGACTGGGCAGTTTGGATTAGGGCGCCAAAGGCAATGCACTGGCCGACGCTCGTCATTAAGACCCCCCATTCTCACATATTCCCTTTGCCAAATTGGTTTTTTTTATTTTTAAAAAAAACGAGGTGGTTGTTTGTTTAATTTAAACGGAGTTGGTTGGACTATTTTTTTCTATAGGCACTATTTTGATTTCCTAGTTTGATTGAACACATCATCAGTAGTTGACCTCAGGATCACTGGATGTTTCGGCCATTACGACTAGACACCCTCACCTGAGGGAGGCCCAGCCGAGGTTGATCAAACCCCAGTGTGTGTCCAAATAATTTAATTGTAATCTAATTCTAAGGTAATTTAGGAAGGATTAACGGTTTTGTTTAGGAACTGGTTAGGGTAAGGTTTTAGGGTTAGGCATCAGATTACTATCTTAGGTTTAGGCCTGGGTTCCTTGGTTAGGGTTAGAATAAGGGTTAGGGTTAGGCCTAGATTTACCAGGTTAGGTTCAGGCGTTAGGTTCAGGCGTCAGGTTAACTTGGTTAGGTTTAGAGTAAAGGTTTTGGTTAAGGTTAGGATAATGGTTAAAATTCTGAATGAGGTGTAGGGCTCTGGTTCTGAGTTCCAGTCCTAGAAGAGACTCTGGAGTGAGCATCCTTTCAGGTTTAAGCCTCTTCAGTAGTTCGACCTTGATAGGACAGCTGGGTCATACTCACACACTGCTCAGGGGTCAGTGGGGGTTGAAGCATCACGGTGTTCATCCTTCTGTTGGTTTTGAAGCAGGAGCTGAATGCTGTGAAGCTAGGAGCTAGAACCTAAAAGCTAGAACCTAGAAGCTAGGAGCTAGGAGCTATGAAGCTAATTAAGTTTTAAATTATAAGTGCTGTTCTGGGTTTCATACACCGCTAGACACCAGGACATGCTTTAATCTTATTACAACAGCAGACTGATCTTGGATTCCTCCATGATTTGCCTTAGAGTGCTGCTTGCATGTGTGTCCACTATACTCTGTGTGTAGTCACTCTTAGTTATGGTGTTATCACGTTTTAAATTTTATACTCTAACATGGTCTTTGTTAAGAGTTCTTCCTCTGGGGATGGTAATTATCCTATAATTTTAATTTTGTGTGGCTAATCTGCAGAGATATTTAGAGAAAAACGGGACTTTTTTCAGGAAGTGTTCATTTTCCCAGAATGCATTGCTGCAGGTGGTCCAGATGGTAATCTATTAAACCTGTTTAAAATTGAATAATTGTGGGTTTTATTTATCTGACAAAGTAATATAACTCTTAATTAATCATTAAACCAATATATAGATATATAATTCATTAATTTAAAACAATTTATTTATAATTTATTAATTTAAAATTATTAAAATCTTAAATTTGATATATTCCTAATTTCTTGTGATAACAAAATGAAATGAGGGAAACAGAGTCAGGGAGAGAAGCCTGTCCGGGCTAGCCCTCCCCCGCCGGATCGGGCTGTTTACTCTGTCCCCCCCTTTAACTCTCTCACTTACTGAAGTGAGGGAAAAAAGGGAGAAGAGTGATTCTTTTAATGAATGAAATACTTGAGTTTTCAATATGCTAATTTTAATTGTTTCGTGATTTCCTCTAGGGTTTGTTTATAAAGGTTGATCTCTGGTAAGTCTGGGTGGTGTATTATTTTCTAGAAACTTAATATTCATCTTTTTTCAGATTTGAAGACAGAGCTCAGGTCTGGGTTTTTTCTGTCTCTTGCTTTGAATAAACTCTGCTGGTTCTAGTCTTTGTTCCTGACCTTTCTTGTGGTTTAGAAGTATCGTTATCAGTTACACTGGGTTATGTTTGAGGATTTGGGGTCCTTAGACTAGTTCTTTACTCCTTTGTGTTTTGGTAATTATCCTATAATTTTAATTTTGTGTGGCTAATCTGCAGAGATATTTAGAGAAAAACGGGACTTTTTTCAGGAAGTGTTCATTTTCCCAGAATGCATTGCTGCAGGTGGTCCAGATGGTAATCTATTAAACCTGTTTAAAATTGAATAATTGTGGGTTTTATTTATCTGACAAAGTAATATAACCCTTAATTAATCATTAAACCAATATATAGATATATAATTCATTAATTTAAAACAATTTATTTATAATTTATTAATTTATTTAAAATTATTAAAATCTTAAATTTGATATATTCCTAATTTCTTGTGATAACAAAATGAAATGAGAGAAACAGAGTCAGGGAGAGAAGCCTGTCCGGGCTAGCCCTCCCCCGCCGGATCGGGCTGTGTACTCTGTCCCCCCCTTTAACTCTCTCACTTACTGAAGTGAGGGAAAAAAGGGAGAAGAGTGATTCTTTTAATGAATGAAATACTTGAGTTTTCAATATGCTAATTTTAATTGTTTTGTGATTTCCTCTAGGGTTTGTTTATAAAGGTTGATCTCTGGTAAGTCTGGGTGGTGTATTATTTTCTAGAAACTTAATATTCATCTTTTTTCAGATTTGAAGACAGAGCTCAGGTCTGGGTTTTTTCTGTCTCTTGCTTTGAATAAACTCTGCTGGTTCTAGTCTTTGTTCCTGACCTTTCTTGTGGTTTAGAAGTATCGTTATCAGTTACACTGGGTTATGTTTGAGGATTTGGGGTCCTTAGACTAGTTCTTTACTCCTTTGTGTCACCCATCAGTTCACATCCTTGCGTTGATTCTTGGTTGCAGGTGTAGGGAGCCTAAGAGAGAGAGAAAAAAAGGCGTTTTCCTGTTTCCTATTGGAAATGGAGGAGAGAGGAGAATTGTTTTGGTGGGAATATGCAAATCGTTTTTCAAAGAGGGCTCGCTCGTCCGATGGCTCGGGCTGGGTTAGGGTTAGAAGAGATATCTCGATGACACCCCCTGCTTCGTCCAACGACTGGGCAGTTTGGATTAGGGCGCCAAAGGCAATGCACTGGCCGACGCTCGTCATTAAGACCCCCCATTCTCACATATTCCCTTTGCCAAATTGGTTTTTTTTATTTTTAAAAAAAACGAGGTGGTTGTTTGTTTAATTTAAACGGAGTTGGTTGGACTATTTTTTTCTATAGGCACTATTTTGATTTCCTAGTTTGATTGAACACATCATCAGTAGTTGACCTCAGGATCACTGGATGTTTCGGCCATTACGACTAGACACCCTCACCTGAGGGAGGCCCAGCCGAGGTTGATCAAACCCCAGTGTGTGTCCAAATAATTTAATTGTAATCTAATTCTAAGGTAATTTAGGAAGGATTAACGGTTTTGTTTAGGAACTGGTTAGGGTAAGGTTTTAGGGTTAGGCATCAGATTACTATCTTAGGTTTAGGCCTGGGTTCCTTGGTTAGGGTTAGAATAAGGGTTAGGGTTAGGCCTAGATTTACCAGGTTAGGTTCAGGCGTTAGGTTCAGGCGTCAGGTTAACTTGGTTAGGTTTAGAGTAAAGGTTTTGGTTAAGGTTAGGATAATGGTTAAAATTCTGAATGAGGTGTAGGGCTCTGGTTCTGAGTTCCAGTCCTAGAAGAGACTCTGGAGTGAGCATCCTTTCAGGTTTAAGCCTCTTCAGTAGTTCGACCTTGATAGGACAGCTGGGTCATACTCACACACTGCTCAGGGGTCAGTGGGGGTTGAAGCATCACGGTGTTCATCCTTCTGTTGGTTTTGAAGCAGGAGCTGAATGCTGTGAAGCTAGGAGCTAGAACCTAAAAGCTAGAACCTAGAAGCTAGGAGCTAGGAGCTATGAAGCTAATTAAGTTTTAAATTATAAGTGCTGTTCTGGGTTTCATACACCGCTAGACACCAGGACATGCTTTAATCTTATTACAACAGCAGACTGATCTTGGATTCCTCCATGATTTGCCTTAGAGTGCTGCTTGCATGTGTGTCCACTATACTCTGTGTGTAGTCACTCTTAGTTATGGTGTTATCACGTTTTAAATTTTATACTCTAACATGGTCTTTGTTAAGAGTTCTTCCTCTGGGGATGGTAATTATCCTATAATTTTAATTTTGTGTGGCTAATCTGCAGAGATATTTAGAGAAAAACGGGACTTTTTTCAGGAAGTGTTCATTTTCCCAGAATGCATTGCTGCAGGTGGTCCAGATGGTAATCTATTAAACCTGTTTAAAATTGAATAATTGTGGGTTTTATTTATCTGACAAAGTAATATAACTCTTAATTAATCATTAAACCAATATATAGATATATAATTCATTAATTTAAAACAATTTATTTATAATTTATTAATTTAAAATTATTAAAATCTTAAATTTGATATATTCCTAATTTCTTGTGATAACAAAATGAAATGAGGGAAACAGAGTCAGGGAGAGAAGCCTGTCCGGGCTAGCCCTCCCCCGCCGGATCGGGCTGTTTACTCTGTCCCCCCCTTTAACTCTCTCACTTACTGAAGTGAGGGAAAAAAGGGAGAAGAGTGATTCTTTTAATGAATGAAATACTTGAGTTTTCAATATGCTAATTTTAATTGTTTCGTGATTTCCTCTAGGGTTTGTTTATAAAGGTTGATCTCTGGTAAGTCTGGGTGGTGTATTATTTTCTAGAAACTTAATATTCATCTTTTTTCAGATTTGAAGACAGAGCTCAGGTCTGGGTTTTTTCTGTCTCTTGCTTTGAATAAACTCTGCTGGTTCTAGTCTTTGTTCCTGACCTTTCTTGTGGTTTAGAAGTATCGTTATCAGTTACACTGGGTTATGTTTGAGGATTTGGGGTCCTTAGACTAGTTCTTTACTCCTTTGTGTTTTGGTAATTATCCTATAATTTTAATTTTGTGTGGCTAATCTGCAGAGATATTTAGAGAAAAACGGGACTTTTTTCAGGAAGTGTTCATTTTCCCAGAATGCATTGCTGCAGGTGGTCCAGATGGTAATCTATTAAACCTGTTTAAAATTGAATAATTGTGGGTTTTATTTATCTGACAAAGTAATATAACTCTTAATTAATCATTAAACCAATATATAGATATATAATTCATTAATTTAAAACAATTTATTTATAATTTATTAATTTATTTAAAATTATTAAAATCTTAAATTTGATATATTCCTAATTTCTTGTGATAACAAAATGAAATGAGAGAAACAGAGTCAGGGAGAGAAGCCTGTCCGGGCTAGCCCTCCCCCGCCGGATCGGGCTGTGTACTCTGTCCCCCCCTTTAACTCTCTCACTTACTGAAGTGAGGGAAAAAAGGGAGAAGAGTGATTCTTTTAATGAATGAAATACTTGAGTTTTCAATATGCTAATTTTAATTGTTTTGTGATTTCCTCTAGGGTTTGTTTATAAAGGTTGATCTCTGGTAAGTCTGGGTGGTGTATTATTTTCTAGAAACTTAATATTCATCTTTTTTCAGATTTGAAGACAGAGCTCAGGTCTGGGTTTTTTCTGTCTCTTGCTTTGAATAAACTCTGCTGGTTCTAGTCTTTGTTCCTGACCTTTCTTGTGGTTTAGAAGTATCGTTATCAGTTACACTGGGTTATGTTTGAGGATTTGGGGTCCTTAGACTAGTTCTTTACTCCTTTGTGTCACCCATCAGTTCACATCCTTGCGTTGATTCTTGGTTGCAGGTGTAGGGAGCCTAAGAGAGAGAGAAAAAAAGGCGTTTTCCTGTTTCCTATTGGAAATGGAGGAGAGAGGAGAATTGTTTTGGTGGGAATATGCAAATCGTTTTTCAAAGAGGGCTCGCTCGTCCGATGGCTCGGGCTGGGTTAGGGTTAGAAGAGATATCTCGATGACACCCCCTGCTTCGTCCAACGACTGGGCAGTTTGGATTAGGGCGCCAAAGGCAATGCACTGGCCGACGCTCGTCATTAAGACCCCCCATTCTCACATATTCCCTTTGCCAAATTGGTTTTTTTTATTTTTAAAAAAAACGAGGTGGTTGTTTGTTTAATTTAAACGGAGTTGGTTGGACTATTTTTTTCTATAGGCACTATTTTGATTTCCTAGTTTGATTGAACACATCATCAGTAGTTGACCTCAGGATCACTGGATGTTTCGGCCATTACGACTAGACACCCTCACCTGAGGGAGGCCCAGCCGAGGTTGATCAAACCCCAGTGTGTGTCCAAATAATTTAATTGTAATCTAATTCTAAGGTAATTTAGGAAGGATTAACGGTTTTGTTTAGGAACTGGTTAGGGTAAGGTTTTAGGGTTAGGCATCAGATTACTATCTTAGGTTTAGGCCTGGGTTCCTTGGTTAGGGTTAGAATAAGGGTTAGGGTTAGGCCTAGATTTACCAGGTTAGGTTCAGGCGTTAGGTTCAGGCGTCAGGTTAACTTGGTTAGGTTTAGAGTAAAGGTTTTGGTTAAGGTTAGGATAATGGTTAAAATTCTGAATGAGGTGTAGGGCTCTGGTTCTGAGTTCCAGTCCTAGAAGAGACTCTGGAGTGAGCATCCTTTCAGGTTTAAGCCTCTTCAGTAGTTCGACCTTGATAGGACAGCTGGGTCATACTCACACACTGCTCAGGGGTCAGTGGGGGTTGAAGCATCACGGTGTTCATCCTTCTGTTGGTTTTGAAGCAGGAGCTGAATGCTGTGAAGCTAGGAGCTAGAACCTAAAAGCTAGAACCTAGAAGCTAGGAGCTAGGAGCTATGAAGCTAATTAAGTTTTAAATTATAAGTGCTGTTCTGGGTTTCATACACCGCTAGACACCAGGACATGCTTTAATCTTATTACAACAGCAGACTGATCTTGGATTCCTCCATGATTTGCCTTAGAGTGCTGCTTGCATGTGTGTCCACTATACTCTGTGTGTAGTCACTCTTAGTTATGGTGTTATCACGTTTTAAATTTTATACTCTAACATGGTCTTTGTTAAGAGTTCTTCCTCTGGGGATGGTAATTATCCTATAATTTTAATTTTGTGTGGCTAATCTGCAGAGATATTTAGAGAAAAACGGGACTTTTTTCAGGAAGTGTTCATTTTCCCAGAATGCATTGCTGCAGGTGGTCCAGATGGTAATCTATTAAACCTGTTTAAAATTGAATAATTGTGGGTTTTATTTATCTGACAAAGTAATATAACTCTTAATTAATCATTAAACCAATATATAGATATATAATTCATTAATTTAAAACAATTTATTTATAATTTATTAATTTAAAATTATTAAAATCTTAAATTTGATATATTCCTAATTTCTTGTGATAACAAAATGAAATGAGGGAAACAGAGTCAGGGAGAGAAGCCTGTCCGGGCTAGCCCTCCCCCGCCGGATCGGGCTGTTTACTCTGTCCCCCCCTTTAACTCTCTCACTTACTGAAGTGAGGGAAAAAAGGGAGAAGAGTGATTCTTTTAATGAATGAAATACTTGAGTTTTCAATATGCTAATTTTAATTGTTTCGTGATTTCCTCTAGGGTTTGTTTATAAAGGTTGATCTCTGGTAAGTCTGGGTGGTGTATTATTTTCTAGAAACTTAATATTCATCTTTTTTCAGATTTGAAGACAGAGCTCAGGTCTGGGTTTTTTCTGTCTCTTGCTTTGAATAAACTCTGCTGGTTCTAGTCTTTGTTCCTGACCTTTCTTGTGGTTTAGAAGTATCGTTATCAGTTACACTGGGTTATGTTTGAGGATTTGGGGTCCTTAGACTAGTTCTTTACTCCTTTGTGTTTTGGTAATTATCCTATAATTTTAATTTTGTGTGGCTAATCTGCAGAGATATTTAGAGAAAAACGGGACTTTTTTCAGGAAGTGTTCATTTTCCCAGAATGCATTGCTGCAGGTGGTCCAGATGGTAATCTATTAAACCTGTTTAAAATTGAATAATTGTGGGTTTTATTTATCTGACAAAGTAATATAACTCTTAATTAATCATTAAACCAATATATAGATATATAATTCATTAATTTAAAACAATTTATTTATAATTTATTAATTTATTTAAAATTATTAAAATCTTAAATTTGATATATTCCTAATTTCTTGTGATAACAAAATGAAATGAGAGAAACAGAGTCAGGGAGAGAAGCCTGTCCGGGCTAGCCCTCCCCCGCCGGATCGGGCTGTGTACTCTGTCCCCCCCTTTAACTCTCTCACTTACTGAAGTGAGGGAAAAAAGGGAGAAGAGTGATTCTTTTAATGAATGAAATACTTGAGTTTTCAATATGCTAATTTTAATTGTTTTGTGATTTCCTCTAGGGTTTGTTTATAAAGGTTGATCTCTGGTAAGTCTGGGTGGTGTATTATTTTCTAGAAACTTAATATTCATCTTTTTTCAGATTTGAAGACAGAGCTCAGGTCTGGGTTTTTTCTGTCTCTTGCTTTGAATAAACTCTGCTGGTTCTAGTCTTTGTTCCTGACCTTTCTTGTGGTTTAGAAGTATCGTTATCAGTTACACTGGGTTATGTTTGAGGATTTGGGGTCCTTAGACTAGTTCTTTACTCCTTTGTGTCACCCATCAGTTCACATCCTTGCGTTGATTCTTGGTTGCAGGTGTAGGGAGCCTAAGAGAGAGAGAAAAAAAGGCGTTTTCCTGTTTCCTATTGGAAATGGAGGAGAGAGGAGAATTGTTTTGGTGGGAATATGCAAATCGTTTTTCAAAGAGGGCTCGCTCGTCCGATGGCTCGGGCTGGGTTAGGGTTAGAAGAGATATCTCGATGACACCCCCTGCTTCGTCCAACGACTGGGCAGTTTGGATTAGGGCGCCAAAGGCAATGCACTGGCCGACGCTCGTCATTAAGACCCCCCATTCTCACATATTCCCTTTGCCAAATTGGTTTTTTTTATTTTTAAAAAAAACGAGGTGGTTGTTTGTTTAATTTAAACGGAGTTGGTTGGACTATTTTTTTCTATAGGCACTATTTTGATTTCCTAGTTTGATTGAACACATCATCAGTAGTTGACCTCAGGATCACTGGATGTTTCGGCCATTACGACTAGACACCCTCACCTGAGGGAGACCCAGCCGAGGTTGATCAAACCCCAGTGTGTGTCCAAATAATTTAATTGTAATCTAATTCTAAGGTAATTTAGGAAGGATTAACGGTTTTGTTTAGGAACTGGTTAGGGTAAGGTTTTAGGGTTAGGCATCAGATTACTATCTTAGGTTTAGGCCTGGGTTCCTTGGTTAGGGTTAGAATAAGGGTTAGGGTTAGGCCTAGATTTACCAGGTTAGGTTCAGGCGTTAGGTTCAGGCGTCAGGTTAACTTGGTTAGGTTTAGAGTAAAGGTTTTGGTTAAGGTTAGGATAATGGTTAAAATTCTGAATGAGGTGTAGGGCTCTGGTTCTGAGTTCCAGTCCTAGAAGAGACTCTGGAGTGAGCATCCTTTCAGGTTTAAGCCTCTTCAGTAGTTCGACCTTGATAGGACAGCTGGGTCATACTCACACACTGCTCAGGGGTCAGTGGGGGTTGAAGCATCACGGTGTTCATCCTTCTGTTGGTTTTGAAGCAGGAGCTGAATGCTGTGAAGCTAGGAGCTAGAACCTAAAAGCTAGAACCTAGAAGCTAGGAGCTAGGAGCTATGAAGCTAATTAAGTTTTAAATTATAAGTGCTGTTCTGGGTTTCATACACCGCTAGACACCAGGACATGCTTTAATCTTATTACAACAGCAGACTGATCTTGGATTCCTCCATGATTTGCCTTAGAGTGCTGCTTGCATGTGTGTCCACTATACTCTGTGTGTAGTCACTCTTAGTTATGGTGTTATCACGTTTTAAATTTTATACTCTAACATGGTCTTTGTTAAGAGTTCTTCCTCTGGGGATGGTAATTATCCTATAATTTTAATTTTGTGTGGCTAATCTGCAGAGATATTTAGAGAAAAACGGGACTTTTTTCAGGAAGTGTTCATTTTCCCAGAATGCATTGCTGCAGGTGGTCCAGATGGTAATCTATTAAACCTGTTTAAAATTGAATAATTGTGGGTTTTATTTATCTGACAAAGTAATATAACTCTTAATTAATCATTAAACCAATATATAGATATATAATTCATTAATTTAAAACAATTTATTTATAATTTATTAATTTAAAATTATTAAAATCTTAAATTTGATATATTCCTAATTTCTTGTGATAACAAAATGAAATGAGGGAAACAGAGTCAGGGAGAGAAGCCTGTCCGGGCTAGCCCTCCCCCGCCGGATCGGGCTGTTTACTCTGTCCCCCCCTTTAACTCTCTCACTTACTGAAGTGAGGGAAAAAAGGGAGAAGAGTGATTCTTTTAATGAATGAAATACTTGAGTTTTCAATATGCTAATTTTAATTGTTTCGTGATTTCCTCTAGGGTTTGTTTATAAAGGTTGATCTCTGGTAAGTCTGGGTGGTGTATTATTTTCTAGAAACTTAATATTCATCTTTTTTCAGATTTGAAGACAGAGCTCAGGTCTGGGTTTTTTCTGTCTCTTGCTTTGAATAAACTCTGCTGGTTCTAGTCTTTGTTCCTGACCTTTCTTGTGGTTTAGAAGTATCGTTATCAGTTACACTGGGTTATGTTTGAGGATTTGGGGTCCTTAGACTAGTTCTTTACTCCTTTGTGTTTTGGTAATTATCCTATAATTTTAATTTTGTGTGGCTAATCTGCAGAGATATTTAGAGAAAAACGGGACTTTTTTCAGGAAGTGTTCATTTTCCCAGAATGCATTGCTGCAGGTGGTCCAGATGGTAATCTATTAAACCTGTTTAAAATTGAATAATTGTGGGTTTTATTTATCTGACAAAGTAATATAACTCTTAATTAATCATTAAACCAATATATAGATATATAATTCATTAATTTAAAACAATTTATTTATAATTTATTAATTTATTTAAAATTATTAAAATCTTAAATTTGATATATTCCTAATTTCTTGTGATAACAAAATGAAATGAGAGAAACAGAGTCAGGGAGAGAAGCCTGTCCGGGCTAGCCCTCCCCCGCCGGATCGGGCTGTGTACTCTGTCCCCCCCTTTAACTCTCTCACTTACTGAAGTGAGGGAAAAAAGGGAGAAGAGTGATTCTTTTAATGAATGAAATACTTGAGTTTTCAATATGCTAATTTTAATTGTTTTGTGATTTCCTCTAGGGTTTGTTTATAAAGGTTGATCTCTGGTAAGTCTGGGTGGTGTATTATTTTCTAGAAACTTAATATTCATCTTTTTTCAGATTTGAAGACAGAGCTCAGGTCTGGGTTTTTTCTGTCTCTTGCTTTGAATAAACTCTGCTGGTTCTAGTCTTTGTTCCTGACCTTTCTTGTGGTTTAGAAGTATCGTTATCAGTTACACTGGGTTATGTTTGAGGATTTGGGGTCCTTAGACTAGTTCTTTACTCCTTTGTGTCACCCATCAGTTCACATCCTTGCGTTGATTCTTGGTTGCAGGTGTAGGGAGCCTAAGAGAGAGAGAAAAAAAGGCGTTTTCCTGTTTCCTATTGGAAATGGAGGAGAGAGGAGAATTGTTTTGGTGGGAATATGCAAATCGTTTTTCAAAGAGGGCTCGCTCGTCCGATGGCTCGGGCTGGGTTAGGGTTAGAAGAGATATCTCGATGACACCCCCTGCTTCGTCCAACGACTGGGCAGTTTGGATTAGGGCGCCAAAGGCAATGCACTGGCCGACGCTCGTCATTAAGACCCCCCATTCTCACATATTCCCTTTGCCAAATTGGTTTTTTTTATTTTTAAAAAAAACGAGGTGGTTGTTTGTTTAATTTAAACGGAGTTGGTTGGACTATTTTTTTCTATAGGCACTATTTTGATTTCCTAGTTTGATTGAACACATCATCAGTAGTTGACCTCAGGATCACTGGATGTTTCGGCCATTACGACTAGACACCCTCACCTGAGGGAGGCCCAGCCGAGGTTGATCAAACCCCAGTGTGTGTCCAAATAATTTAATTGTAATCTAATTCTAAGGTAATTTAGGAAGGATTAACGGTTTTGTTTAGGAACTGGTTAGGGTAAGGTTTTAGGGTTAGGCATCAGATTACTATCTTAGGTTTAGGCCTGGGTTCCTTGGTTAGGGTTAGAATAAGGGTTAGGGTTAGGCCTAGATTTACCAGGTTAGGTTCAGGCGTTAGGTTCAGGCGTCAGGTTAACTTGGTTAGGTTTAGAGTAAAGGTTTTGGTTAAGGTTAGGATAATGGTTAAAATTCTGAATGAGGTGTAGGGCTCTGGTTCTGAGTTCCAGTCCTAGAAGAGACTCTGGAGTGAGCATCCTTTCAGGTTTAAGCCTCTTCAGTAGTTCGACCTTGATAGGACAGCTGGGTCATACTCACACACTGCTCAGGGGTCAGTGGGGGTTGAAGCATCACGGTGTTCATCCTTCTGTTGGTTTTGAAGCAGGAGCTGAATGCTGTGAAGCTAGGAGCTAGAACCTAAAAGCTAGAACCTAGAAGCTAGGAGCTAGGAGCTATGAAGCTAATTAAGTTTTAAATTATAAGTGCTGTTCTGGGTTTCATACACCGCTAGACACCAGGACATGCTTTAATCTTATTACAACAGCAGACTGATCTTGGATTCCTCCATGATTTGCCTTAGAGTGCTGCTTGCATGTGTGTCCACTATACTCTGTGTGTAGTCACTCTTAGTTATGGTGTTATCACGTTTTAAATTTTATACTCTAACATGGTCTTTGTTAAGAGTTCTTCCTCTGGGGATGGTAATTATCCTATAATTTTAATTTTGTGTGGCTAATCTGCAGAGATATTTAGAGAAAAACGGGACTTTTTTCAGGAAGTGTTCATTTTCCCAGAATGCATTGCTGCAGGTGGTCCAGATGGTAATCTATTAAACCTGTTTAAAATTGAATAATTGTGGGTTTTATTTATCTGACAAAGTAATATAACTCTTAATTAATCATTAAACCAATATATAGATATATAATTCATTAATTTAAAACAATTTATTTATAATTTATTAATTTAAAATTATTAAAATCTTAAATTTGATATATTCCTAATTTCTTGTGATAACAAAATGAAATGAGGGAAACAGAGTCAGGGAGAGAAGCCTGTCCGGGCTAGCCCTCCCCCGCCGGATCGGGCTGTTTACTCTGTCCCCCCCTTTAACTCTCTCACTTACTGAAGTGAGGGAAAAAAGGGAGAAGAGTGATTCTTTTAATGAATGAAATACTTGAGTTTTCAATATGCTAATTTTAATTGTTTCGTGATTTCCTCTAGGGTTTGTTTATAAAGGTTGATCTCTGGTAAGTCTGGGTGGTGTATTATTTTCTAGAAACTTAATATTCATCTTTTTTCAGATTTGAAGACAGAGCTCAGGTCTGGGTTTTTTCTGTCTCTTGCTTTGAATAAACTCTGCTGGTTCTAGTCTTTGTTCCTGACCTTTCTTGTGGTTTAGAAGTATCGTTATCAGTTACACTGGGTTATGTTTGAGGATTTGGGGTCCTTAGACTAGTTCTTTACTCCTTTGTGTTTTGGTAATTATCCTATAATTTTAATTTTGTGTGGCTAATCTGCAGAGATATTTAGAGAAAAACGGGACTTTTTTCAGGAAGTGTTCATTTTCCCAGAATGCATTGCTGCAGGTGGTCCAGATGGTAATCTATTAAACCTGTTTAAAATTGAATAATTGTGGGTTTTATTTATCTGACAAAGTAATATAACTCTTAATTAATCATTAAACCAATATATAGATATATAATTCATTAATTTAAAACAATTTATTTATAATTTATTAATTTATTTAAAATTATTAAAATCTTAAATTTGATATATTCCTAATTTCTTGTGATAACAAAATGAAATGAGAGAAACAGAGTCAGGGAGAGAAGCCTGTCCGGGCTAGCCCTCCCCCGCCGGATCGGGCTGTGTACTCTGTCCCCCCCTTTAACTCTCTCACTTACTGAAGTGAGGGAAAAAAGGGAGAAGAGTGATTCTTTTAATGAATGAAATACTTGAGTTTTCAATATGCTAATTTTAATTGTTTTGTGATTTCCTCTAGGGTTTGTTTATAAAGGTTGATCTCTGGTAAGTCTGGGTGGTGTATTATTTTCTAGAAACTTAATATTCATCTTTTTTCAGATTTGAAGACAGAGCTCAGGTCTGGGTTTTTTCTGTCTCTTGCTTTGAATAAACTCTGCTGGTTCTAGTCTTTGTTCCTGACCTTTCTTGTGGTTTAGAAGTATCGTTATCAGTTACACTGGGTTATGTTTGAGGATTTGGGGTCCTTAGACTAGTTCTTTACTCCTTTGTGTTTTGGTAATTATCCTATAATTTTAATTTTGTGTGGCTAATCTGCAGAGATATTTAGAGAAAAACGGGTTAGGGTTAGGGTTAGGGTTAGGGTTAGGGTTAGGGTTAGGGTTAGGGTTAGGGTTAGGGTTAGGGTTAGGGTTAGGGTTAGGGTTAGGGTTAGGGTTAGGTTTGGGTTTGGGTTGGGGTTCAGGGTTCAGGGTTATGACTTATATGCACTGGCCTACTGACCTGCTAGGTTTCATCCGGTTGGGAAGTTGGTTTACGTAAGGTGGTGGTCAAGTTGGGAAGGCTCGGCTCTCTCATCCCGGGGACCAGGGTACGCTCCCCAGGCAGAGCACGTCCTGCAAGGACCAAGGGGCAGAGGCAGAGGTGGGTTTGGCTGCTGCCTGGTTTGGTGCAGATGGTGGGCGTCTCTCTGCCTGATGGAATTTTATGAGTACAGCTGAAAAAAAAGGGGGGGGGGGGGGGTTTGTTTTTAATGTATTAAACTATAAGAAAAAATAAATTTGTTGGTTTCAAATGAATGAAACAAAAAGAGCTATATTAAAAGAAATTTGGCCTAATGGCAGAGACGACGCCCCTGGCACCGGGACCCCCGGTTCGAATCCCCCCGAAGCCATTGGTGTTGATGTTGCGATCGGGGGGTCCTGGGAGTCCCCAAGCAGCAGATCTGGCGGAAAAAGAAGGGGGGGTGGAAAAAACAGGGGGTTCAGCAAAGGACAGGTAAGATGGACTGGTGGCTATTTGTCATTTAGACCTGTTGGGATGATGGTGTCCAGTTTGAAGATCCATGATTTCTCTGCTCTTTTTCTCTGCCCAATGGTCCAGTGGTCCTGTGCTTCTAGGCCTGAAATGATTAGACTGCTGACCGGATGACGTTGGAAATGAAGGACCATGGGGGTGGTGAGTTTGCCTTCCCCAATGTTGTACAGGTGTTGTTTGAGTCGGGTGAGGATGGTATGTTTTGTTTCGCCGATGTAATGTTTATTGCAGGTGGTGCATGTAATGATGTAAATGACGTTACTGGTGTTTAGTGTAAATGAGCCTAATGTAGGGGAAGCTGTATTGCTGTGGATGTTTGAAATGAATTTCCTGTTTCTGTAATGTATATGGTACTGTGTTTGTGTTGATGGTTTGTTGTCTGAGTACTTGGACCGTATTAATAAGCTATGGAGGTTTTTGTTCTTTCTGTATGCTGATATGGTGGTATGGTTTTTGAAAGCCGGCTGTACTGATTGGATCTGGGTAAAGTTGTACTTGATAATCCTATGTAAACCGGTGATTTTGTGTGAAAAGGTAGATATGAATGGTATTATGGCGGGGTTGGGGTCAGGGTTGTTGGTTCGGAGAATGATGGCGGTCTCGGAGGGGTTAGGGTTAGGATTTGGGTCAGGGTTAGGATTGGGAGAGTTGGGGTTAGGGTTAGGTTTGGGGAAGGTTTGGTTAGGGTTAGGATTTGGGTTAGGGTTAGGCTTGGGAAAGCTGGGGTTAGGGTTAGGGTCGGGGGAGGGTGGGTTAGGGTTAGGATATGGGTTTGGGTCAGGGTTAGACTTGGGAGCATTGGGGTTAGGGTTAGGTCCGGGGGGATCTTGGTTAGGTTTAGAGTTAGGCTTAGGAAAGCTGGGGTTAGGGTTAGGGTCGGGGGAGGGTGGGTTAGGGTTAGGATATGGGTTGAGGTTGGGCTCCGGTTTAGGGTTAGGGTTAGGGTATACCGGTAGGGGACCTGTAGACGGGATGCCCTCCGAGACCGGGACTTGGGGTGGAGCAATACGGGGAATGAAGCGAGCAGGAGCGAGAGACGCCAAAGTGTTGTTCTTGATTTGGCGGAGGAAGCGTTTTGAGTAGCCCCTTTTCCTGAGACTACAAAAAAGGATGGAGATGGATGAATGAAGATCTATAGCCAGGGATGATATTCTGTAGAAGCGGATGATTTGGGATTTAATGATACCTTTAAATGTGTGTTTCGGATGATAGCTTGTTTTATGGAGCAGGGCGTGTGTATCTGTTGTTTTAAAATAAACCTTGGTGAGTAATTGTGAGTATGATGAATTATTTGACCGGTCAAAAAAAACAGTTGTATCCAGAAAATTTACTTGTAGTGGATCTATGATGTATTTAACTTTAATGGATGGGTGGTGGCTATTCAATGTGTCTATGAAGTCAGAAAATAAAGAGATGTCGTGTTGCCAGATGCCAAAAATGTCGTCTAAAAATCGGAGGTAGGTAAGGGGTTGGTGTGTGCACTTGGCTAGTGCCTCTCGCTCCCACTCGCTCATGTAGATGTTAGCGTATGATGGTGCGTATCGCTGACCCATGGCCGTTCCGTGGATTTGTAGGAATTGCTTGTTGTTGAATGAAAAATCGTTATTGTTGAGACAGAGGGTCAGGAGTTGAATGATTTCGTTGTCCGGTCTATTGTTGTCGGGGTTGTTATTGAAGATGGATCTGATAGCCTTGATACCGGTTTGTGTATTGATATTTGTGTACAGACTGTCTATGTCTATTGTAAATAAATATGACTGGTTTGGAACAACCATGGGCCGGATGGTGTCTATGAAATGATAGGTGTCCTTGATGTAACTGGGATGTTTATTGGAAAGGGGTCCAAGAAAATGGTCTATGTATTCTGAGATGTGATATGATGTGCTATTACAATCTGAAACTATAGGTCTGCCGGGGGGAACTTCATAGGGAATGGTCCATGATGGGGGTTCCTTGTGGATTTTTGGTAGTAAATAAAACTGTCGGGGGCGGGGTTGGTCAGGGCCGAATAAATAGATTTTTTGCTTGTGGTTAATGGTTTTATTGTCATATAGGGTTTGTATGATGTTGCGGAGAAGTGGTTGAGTATGAGCTTGTAAGTCTGACGGAATGGGTTTATAATGTGTAGTGTTTGAGAGTTGTCTGTTTGCCTCCAGTAAATACTGCTGTCTATCCATGATAACTATTTTGGAGCCTTTGTCCGCGGGTTTAATGATGATATTGGGATTTTGGGTAAGTTCTTCTAAGGCCCTGCGTTCCAGCCCCGAGAGGTTGTCTGCAACGTCCCCTGGGGGCCGGTAGTAACGCAGGGCCTGTTTGTTCTTTTGCACCAGGTTTATTGTGGCTGTGTGTGATTGAGCCGTGCTGGGTTCCCAATTAGATTTGTGGATGAAGGGTGTCTGGATGTGGTCCGGTTTACCATAAAAATGACTAATAATTTTTAGCCTTCGGTTATATTGATGTAGGTCCCTATGAAGTTCCTCCCAGTCAAACTTTGCCGGGCGTGGGATGAATGAAAGACCCCTTTCCAATAAATGGATCTGGTCTGTAGTCGGAGTAAATAATGAGGATAGGTTAAGTATGTTTGATGTGGAGCTCCACCCCAAGTCGACTGCGGGGTCATTGTGGGGTACAGGGTTTGTAGTTGTAGTTATGCCCGGTTTGGGTTTGGGTGTTATTATAAATTTAATTGTTTTAACCAGTAACTGAAGATGAGTTTAGCAGTGGCCGGCTTCCAATGGATGTTGTCTTTTTCAGTTAAAAAGGTGTCATGGGGGATCTCTGCTAAAAACGGGAAGTATGTGGCTATAGTGTTGTTTATATATTTGAGATTGTGTTGTTGTTTAATGGTGAGGAATAATTTTTAGCCTTCGGTTATATTGATGTAGGTCCCTATGAAGTTCCTCCCAGTCAAACTTTGCCGGGCGTGGGATGAATGAAAGACCCCTTTCCAATAAATGGATCTGGTCTGTAGTCGGAGTAAATAATGAGGATAGGTTAAGTATGTTTGATGTGGAGCTCCACCCCAAGTCGACTGCGGGGTCATTGTGGGGTACAGGGTTTGTAGTTGTAGTTATGGGTTAGGGTTAGGGTTAGGGTTAGGGTTAGGGTTAGGGTTAGGGTTAGGGTTAGGGTTAGGGTTAGGGTTAGGGTTAGGGTTAGGGTTAGGGTTAGGGTTAGGGTTAGGGTTAGGGTTAGGGTTAGGGTTAGGTTTGGGTTTGGGTTGGGGTTCAGGGTTCAGGGTTATGACTTATATGCACTGGCCTACTGACCTGCTAGGTTTCATCCGGTTGGGAAGTTGGTTTACGTGAGGTGGTGGTCAAGTTGGGAAGGCTCAGCTCTCTCATCCCGGGGACCAGGGTACGCTCCCCAGGCAGAGCACGTCCTGCAAGGACCATGGGGCAGAGGCAGAGGTGGGTTTGGCTGCTGCCTGGTTTGGTGCAGATGGTGGGCGTCTCTCTGCCTGATGGAACTTTATGGGTACAGCTGAAAAAAAGGGGGGGGGGGGTTTGTTTTTAATATATTAAACTATAAGAAAAAATAAGTTTGTTGGTTTCAAATGAATGAAACAAAAAGAACTATATTGAAAGAAATTTGGCCTAATGGCAGAGACGACGCCCCTGGCACCGGGACCCCCGGTTCGAATCCTCCCGAAGCCATTGGTGTTGATGTTGCAATCGGGGGGTCCTGGGGGTCCCCAGGCAGCAGATCTGGCGGAAAAAGAAGGGGGGGTGGAAAAAACAGGGGGTTTAACAAAGGACAGGTAAGATGGACTGGTGGTTATTTGTCATTTAGACCTGTTGGGATGATGGTGTCCAGTTTGAAGATCCATGATTTCTCTGCTCTTTTTCTCTGCCCAATGGTCCAGTGGTCCTGTGCTTCTAGGCCTGAAATGATTAGACTGCTGACCGGATGACGTTGGAAATGAAGGACCATGGGGGTGGTGAGTTTGCCTTCCCCAATGTTATACAGGTGTTGTTTGAGTCGGGTGAGGATGGTATGTTTTGTTTCGCCGACGTAATGTTTATTGCAGGTGGTGCATGTAATGATGTAAATGACGTTACTGGTGTTTAGTGTAAATGTGCCTAATGTAGGGGAAGCTTTATTGCTGTGGATGTTTGAAATGAATTTCCTGTTTCTGTAATGTATATGGTACTGTGTTTGTGTTGATGGTTTGTTGTCTGAGTACTTGGACCGTATTAATAAGCTATGGAGGTTTTTGTTCTTTCTGTATGCTGATATGGTGGTATGGTTTTTGAAAGCCGGCTGTACTGATTGGGTCTGGGTAAAGTTGTACTTGATAATCCTATGTAAACCGGTGATTTTGTGTGAAAAGGTAGATATAAATGGTACTATGGCGGGGTTGGGGTCAGGGTTGTTGGTTCGGAGAATGATGGCGGTCTCGGAGGGGTTAGGGTTAGGATTTGGGTCAGGGTTAGGGTTAGGATTGGGAGAGTTGGGGTTAGGTTTGGGGAAGGTTCGGTTAGGGTTAGGTTTTGGGTTAGGGTTAGGTTTAGAGTTAGGCTTGGGGAAGCTGGGGTTAGGGTTAGGGTCGGGGGAGGGTGGGTTAGGGTTAGGATATGGGTTTGGGTCAGGGTTGGACTTGGGAGCATTGGGGTTAGGGTTAGGTCCGGGGGGATCTAGGTTAGGGTTAGAGTTAGGTTTAGGAAAGCTGGGGTTAGGGTTAGGGTCGGGGGAGGGTGGGTTAGGGTTAGGATATGGGTTTGGGTCAGGGTTAGACTTGGGAGCATAGGGGTTAGGGTTAGGTCTGGGGGGATCTTGGTTAGGGTTAGGATTTGGGTTGAGGTTGGGATCCGGTTTAGGGTTAGGGTTAGGGTATACCGGTAGGGGACCTGTAGATGGGATGCCCTCCGAGACC
Source organism: Limanda limanda (assembly GCF_963576545.1). Lineage (NCBI taxonomy): Eukaryota > Metazoa > Chordata > Actinopteri > Pleuronectiformes > Pleuronectidae > Limanda > Limanda limanda. The sequence goes on from NC_083654.1 coordinate 23,282,646, forward strand.
GGGACTTGGGGTGGAGCAATACGGGGAATGAAGCGAGCAGGAGCGAGAGACGCCAAAGTGTTGTTCTTGATTTGGCGGAGGAAGCGTTTTGAGTAGCCCCTTTTCCTGAGACTACAAAAAAGGATGGAGATGGATGAATGAAGATCTATAGCCAGGGATGATATTCTGTAGAAGCGGATGATTTGGGATTTAATGATACCTTTAAATGTGTGTTTCGGATGATAGCTTGTTTTATGGAGCAGGGCGTGTGTATCTGTTGTTTTAAAATAAACCTTGGTGAGTAATTGTGAGTATGATGAATTATTTGACCGGTCAAAAAAAACAGTTGTATCCAGAAAATTTACTTGTAGTGGATCTATGATGTATTTAACTTTAATGGATGGGTGGTGGCTATTCAATGTGTCTATGAAGTCAGAAAATAAAGAGATGTCGTGTTGCCAGATGCCAAAAATGTCGTCTAAAAATCGGAGGTAGGTAAGGGGTTGGTGTGTGCACTTGGCTAGTGCCTCTCGCTCCCACTCGCTCATGTAGATGTTAGCGTATGATGGTGCGTATCGCTGACCCATGGCTGTTCCGTGGATTTGTAGGAATTGCTTGTTGTTGAATGAAAAATCGTTATTGTTGAGACAGAGGGTCAGGAGTTGAATGATTTCGTTGTCCGGTCTATTGTTGTCGGGGTTGTTATTGAAGATGGATCTGATAGCCTTGATACCGGTTTGTGTATTGATATTTGTGTACAAACTGTCTATGTCTATTGTAAATAAATATGACTGGTTTGGAACAACCATGGGCCGGATGGTGTCTATGAAATGATAGGTGTCCTTGATGAAACTGGGATGTTTATTGGAAAGGGGTCCAAGAAAATGGTCTATGTATTCTGAGATGTGATATGAAGTGCTATTACAATCTGAAACTATAGGTCTGCCGGGGGGAACTTCATAGGGAATGGTCCATGATGGGGGTTCCTTGTGGATTTTTGGTAGTAAATAAAACTGTCGGGGGCGGGGTTGGTCAGGGCCGAATAAATAGATTTTTTGCTTGTGGTTAATGGTTTTATTGTCATATAGGGTTTGTATGATGTTGCGGAGAAGTGGTTGAGTATGAGCTTGTAAGTCTAACGGAATGGGTTTATAATGTGTAGTGTTTGAGAGTTGTCTGTTTGCCTCCAGTAAATACTGCTGTCTATCCATGATAACTATTTTGGAGCCTTTGTCCGCGGGTTTAATGATGATATTGGGATTTTGGGTAAGTTCTTCTAAGGCCCTGCGTTCCAGCCCCGAGAGGTTGTCTGCAACGTCCCCTGGGGGCCGGTAGTAACGCAGGGCCTGTTTGTTCTTTTGCACCAGGTTTATTGTGGCTGTGTGTGATTGAGCCGTTTTGGGTTCCCAATTAGATTTGTGGATGAAGGGTGTCTGGATGTGGTCCGGTTTACCATAAAAATGACTAATAATTTTTAGCCTTCGGTTATATTGATGTAGGTCCCTATGAAGTTCCTCCCAGTCAAACTTTGCCGGGCGTGGGATGAATGAAAGACCCCTTTCCAATAAATGGATCTGGTCTGTAGTCGGAGTAAATAATGAGGATAGGTTAAGTATGTTTGATGTGGAGCTCCACCCCAAGTCGACTGCGGGGTCATTGTGGGATACAGGGTTTGTAGTTGCAGTTATGCCCGGTTTGGGTTTGGGTGTTATTATAAATTTAATTGTTTTAACCAGTAATTGAAGATGAGTTTGGCAGTGGCCGGCTTCCAATGGATGTTGTCTTTTTCAGTTAAAAAGGTGTCATGGGGGATCTCTGCTAAAAACGGGAAGTATGTGGCTATAGTGTTGTTTATATATTTGAGATTGTGTTGTTGTTTAATGGTGAGGTTGTCCGAGAAGTTAATTATTGGGAAGTAGATGTCAGCATTAGGGAAGGCAAGTTGGGCCTGTTTGTAAAGGGATTTTAATTGTTTGCAGGAGGTCTGCCTGGGGTCCTGGTCCTTATTATTAATCCCGATGGAGAGGACCACTATTTTTACTGCTGGGTTGGGGACCGTTTTTTCACAGATTTTTAGAAAATGGTACATGTTGGCCCCCGGGTAGCTGTCCAGTTGTAAGTCCGGGTTGTTGTGGGGGGGGATTCTGTTGATATTTGAATCCCCCAACACCAGGACTGGTCTACGGCTTTTGAAAGACCAGTCCTGGAGTTTCCTGGTGTGTCGGGCGATATGTGATGTGGGGTGGTATTTACCTGATGTAGGAGTGTATGGTGGTAGGGTGAATGGGGAGGAGGTGGAGGAGGGTCCTGCGGGGCTATCGTCGGGGGGTGAAGGTGTGCTGGATCCCCGAATGGCACAAGTGGGAGGTGGACTTCCAAGTAGTGGTAGGGAGGTCTCAGACAGGGCTTGAATGGCATTGTTAGCCTTTAATTGCCCGCTCATCATGTTAGGTGAACCTCCCGTTGTGGTTGCCGGAGCTCCTCGCTGTTCCATTGTGCCAATCCGGGGACCAGCAACACCTGTGGGTGTAGAGGGGAGAGAGGAAATGGTGTCAAGATTGCTGGTCGAAACATTTGAAAAACTGTGTGTGTTAAGGGATATAGATTGGAGTTCTAGGGTATTGTTATGTGTGTCCGGTATTTGGTGAATAAGGGCTTGGGTTTGCTGTGTTTGTCTTCTTGGTTCTGGTACTGTACTAACTGTCGGTGAGTCGGGGGTACTGGGGCTTAGGGGTAGTCGTGTCATTGGGGTTTTCCGTCTAGTCACTGAGGGTAGGATAGGGGAGAGTTTGGGGTTGGGTTTTATGGTAATTTCTGCCTCCTGGGAGACCGGTTCGGGTCCCCAGGAGACTACTTTCTTGCCCCTCACTGGGGGAGGGGTGGAGGTGTTTGGGTCAGGAGGGGTTTGTTTTGAAGCAAGATGTATAGGTGCCCTCTGTGTTTGAAGAGGGCCCTTGTTATAAACTGGGTAGGTCGGCAGTCCGTTTGGTGGTTTTCGTCTTGGTTTGGGTATGGGGTGGTCAGGTAGTGTCGGTTGTAGGGGGGGCCTGGTTTGGGGTAAGGGGAATGTCTTTTGTCTGTTCGTCTGGTATGGGCGGTCATGTCTGAGTCGTTGAGGTAGTGGTGGTAGTCCATCCAGTGTTGTCTGGCGCTGGATGGGGGTGGGGAGTAGTGGTGCCCGGAACTGTCGAATTGGATATGGCTGAAATGCAGGGGGTGACTTACTGATGATGACCGGTAGTGGTGGGAATTCCTCTTCATCGGATAATTCCGGGATGGTGGAGAGGGAGCCTTCCAACCTGCTCTTCCGTTTAAAAGAAGGTTCATTATTGTTACTAGTAGTATTATGCTGCTGCAGAATACCTTCTGTAGCCGAAATAGTGTCTGCCCGGAGTCTCTGGCCATACCGTTTCCTAGCCCATCCGGTGGCTATTTGCAAGGCTATGGGGTTGTGTGGTGTGCGGCCGAGGGTGTGTATTGTGTTGGTGTAATGTTCCTGTAGTATGGCCATGTTTGTTCTCATCCAGTTGTCTGTATTGTTTTTAATTTTGTGACGTGTGGTGTCTGATGGTGTAGCCGGTTTGATGAAGTCAGTCAGTCTGGTGACCTGACGCATCATCCCAGGTGGAAAAGTGTTGGTAGTTAATGAATTGTCTGTTGTGTGTTTATGGTGTATAGCCTGTATTAATTGAAATATTTGTTTTGACGCAGTACGGGTGGCTGGGTCCGGTACCTGGTTCCATGTGTTGATGGGTGCTGCGTTCATGTTTGTTAGCCGGCGTGTAGGGTTGTGTTTGTATTGTGATGAGTGCATGTTTAAAGACATCAGGGGTTGTAGGGCTGTGTTGTGTGTGAGCTGTGGTCCGCGTCCTACACCACTCGACGGTACGGGCTTAACTCTGCTATAAAACATTTTAAAAGTCACTGGAGGGGGCTAGGGTTAGGGTTAGGGTTAGGGTTAGGGTTAGGGTTAGGGTTAGGGTTAGGGTTAGGGTTAGGGTTAGGGTTAGGGTTAGGGTTAGGGTTAGGGTTAGGGTTAGGGTTAGGGTTAGGGTTAGGGTTAGGGTTAGGGTTAGGTTTGGGTTTGGGTTGGGGTTCAGGGTTCAGGGTTATGACTTATATGCACTGGCCTACTGACCTGCTAGGTTTCATCCGGTTGGGAAGTTGGTTTAAGTAAGGTGGTGGTCAAGTTGGGAAGGCTCGGCTCTCTCATCCCGGGGACCAGGGTACACTCCCCAGGCAGAGCACGTCCTGCAAGGACCAAGGGGCAGAGGCAGAGGTGGGTTTGGCTGCTGCCTGGTTTGGTGCAGATGGTGGGCGTCTCTCTGCCTGATGAAATTTTATGAGTACAGCTGAAAAAAAGGGGGGGGGGGGGGGGTTTTGTTTTTAATATATTAAACTATAAGAAAAAATAAATTTGTTGGTTTCAAATGAATGAAACAAAAAGAGCTATATCAAAAGAAATTTGGCCTAATGGCAGAGACGACGCCCCTGGCACCGGGACCCCCGGTTCGAATCCTCCCGAAGCCACCGGTGTTGACGTTGCGATCGGGGGGTCCTGGGGGTCCCCAGGCAGCAGATCTGGCGGAAAAAGAAGGGGGGGTGGAAAAAACAGGGGGTTCAGCAAAGGACAGGTAAGATGGACTGGTGGCTATTTGTCATTTAGACCTGTTGGGATGATGGTGTCCAGTTTGAAGATCCATGATTTCTCTGCTCTTTTTCTCTGCCCAATGGTCCAGTGGTCCTGTGCTTCTAGGCCTGAAATGATTAGACTGCTGACCGGATGACGTTGGAAATGAAGGACCATGGGGGTGGTGAGTTTGCCTTCCCCAATGTTGTACAGGTGTTGTTTGAGTCGGGTGAGGATGGTATGTTTTGTTTCGCCGATGTAATGTTTATTGCAGGTGGTGCATGTAATGATGTAAATGACGTTACTGGTGTTTAGTGTAAATGAGCCTAATGTAGGGGAAGCTGTATTGCTGTGGATGTTTGAAATGAATTTCCTGTTTCTGTAATGTATATGGTACTGTGTTTGTGTTGATGGTTTGTTGTCTGAGTACTTGGACCGTATTAATAAGCTATGGAGGTTTTTGTTCTTTCTGTATGCTGATATGGTGGTATGGTTTTTGAAAGCCGGCTGTACTGATTGGATCTGGGTAAGGTTGTACTTGATAATCCTATGTAAACCGGTGATTTTGTGTGAAAAGGTAGATATGAATGGTATTATGGCGGGGTTGGGGTCAGGGTTGTTGGTTCGGAGAATGATGGCGGTCTCGGAGGGGTTAGGGTTAGGATTTGGGTCAGGGTTAGGATTGGGAGAGTTGGGGTTAGGGTTAGGTTTGGGGAAGGTTTGGTTAGGGTTAGGATTTGGGTTAGGGTTAGGCTTGGGAAAGCTGGGGTTAGGGTTAGGGTCGGGGGAGGGTGGGTTAGGGTTAGGATATGGGTTTGGGTCAGGGTTAGACTTGGGAGCATTGGGGTTAGGGTTAGGTCCGGGGGGATCTTGGTTAGGTTTAGAGTTAGGCTTAGGAAAGCTGGGGTTAGGGTTAGGATCGGGGGAGGGTGGGTTAGGGTTAGGATATGGGTTGAGGTTGGGCTCCGGTTTAGGGTTAGGGTTAGGGTATACCGGTAGGGGACCTGTAGACGGGATGCCCTCCGAGACCGGGACTTGGGGTGGAGCAATACGGGGAATGAAGCGAGCAGGAGCGAGAGACGCCAAAGTGTTGTTCTTGATTTGGCGGAGGAAGCGTTTTGAGTAGCCCCTTTTCCTGAGACTACAAAAAAGGATGGAGATGGATGAATGAAGATCTATAGCCAGGGATGATATTCTGTAGAAGCGGATGATTTGGGATTTAATGATACCTTTAAATGTGTGTTTCGGATGATAGCTTGTTTTATGGAGCAGGGCGTGTGTATCTGTTGTTTTAAAATAAACCTTGGTGAGTAATTGTGAGTATGATGAATTATTTGACCGGTCAAAAAAAACAGTTGTATCCAGAAAATTTACTTGTAGTGGATCTATGATGTATTTAACTTTAATGGATGGGTGGTGGCTATTCAATGTGTCTATGAAGTCAGAAAATAAAGAGATGTCGTGTTGCCAGATGCCAAAAATGTCGTCTAAAAATCGGAGGTAGGTAAGGGGTTGGTGTGTGCACTTGGCTAGTGCCTCTCGCTCCCACTCGCTCATGTAGATGTTAGCGTATGATGGTGCGTATCGCTGACCCATGGCCGTTCCGTGGATTTGTAGGAATTGCTTGTTGTTGAATGAAAAATCGTTATTGTTGAGACAGAGGGTCAGGAGTTGAATGATTTCGTTGTCCGGTCTATTGTTGTCGGGGTTGTTATTGAAGATGGATCTGATAGCCTTGATACCGGTTTGTGTATTGATATTTGTGTACAGACTGTCTATGTCTATTGTAAATAAATATGACTGGTTTGGAACAACCATGGGCCGGATGGTGTCTATGAAATGATAGGTGTCCTTGATGTAACTGGGATGTTTATTGGAAAGGGGTCCAAGAAAATGGTCTATGTATTCTGAGATGTGATATGATGTGCTATTACAATCTGAAACTATAGGTCTGCCGGGGGGAACTTCATAGGGAATGGTCCATGATGGGGGTTCCTTGTGGATTTTTGGTAGTAAATAAAACTGTCGGGGGCGGGGTTGGTCAGGGCCGAATAAATAGATTTTTTGCTTGTGGTTAATGGTTTTATTGTCATATAGGGTTTGTATGATGTTGCGGAGAAGTGGTTGAGTATGAGCTTGTAAGTCTGACGGAATGGGTTTATAATGTGTAGTGTTTGAGAGTTGTCTGTTTGCCTCCAGTAAATACTGCTGTCTATCCATGATAACTATTTTGGAGCCTTTGTCCGCGGGTTTAATGATGATATTGGGATTTTGGGTAAGTTCTTCTAAGGCCCTGCGTTCCAGCCCCGAGAGGTTGTCTGCAACGTCCCCTGGGGGCCGGTAGTAACGCAGGGCCTGTTTGTTCTTTTGCACCAGGTTTATTGTGGCTGTGTGTGATTGAGCCGTGCTGGGTTCCCAATTAGATTTGTGGATGAAGGGTGTCTGGATGTGGTCCGGTTTACCATAAAAATGACTAATAATTTTTAGCCTTCGGTTATATTGATGTAGGTCCCTATGAAGTTCCTCCCAGTCAAACTTTGCCGGGCGTGGGATGAATGAAAGACCCCTTTCCAATAAATGGATCTGGTCTGTAGTCGGAGTAAATAATGAGGATAGGTTAAGTATGTTTGATGTGGAGCTCCACC
>NC_083654.1:23294899-23297399 GCF_963576545.1 Limanda limanda
TAGGGTTAGGGTTAGGTTAGGGTTAGGGTTAGGGTTAGGGTTAGGGTTAGGGTTAGGGTTAGGTTAGGGTTAGGGTTAGGGTTAGGGTTAGGGTTAGGGTTAGGGTTAGGGTTAGGGTTAGGGTTAGGGTTAGGGTTAGGGTTAGGGTTAGGGTTAGGGTTAGGGTTAGGGTTAGGGTTAGGGTTAGGGTTAGGGTTAGGGTTAGGGTTAGGGTTAGGGTTAGGGTTAGGGTTAGGGTTAGGGTTAGGGTTAGGGTTAGGGTTAGGGTTAGGGTTAGGGTTAGGGTTAGGGTTAGGGTTAGGGTTAGGGTTAGGGTTAGGGTTAGGGTTGGGTTAGGGTTAGGGTTAGGGTTAGGGTTAGGGTTAGGGTTAGGGTTAGGTTAGGGTTAGGGTTAGGGTTAGGGTTAGGGTTAGGGTTAGGGTTAGGGTTAGGGTTAGGGTTAGGGTTAGGTTAGGGTTAGGGTTAGGGTTAGGGTTAGGGTTAGGGTTAGGGTTAGGGTTAGGGTTAGGGTTAGGGTTAGGGTTAGGGTTAGGGTTAGGGTTAGGGTTAGGGTTAGGGTTAGGGTTAGGTTAGGGTTAGGGTTAGGGTTAGGGTTAGGGTTAGGGTTAGGGTTAGGGTTAGGGTTAGGGTTAGGGTTAGGGTTAGGGTTAGGGTTAGGGTTAGGGTTAGGGTTAGGGTTAGGGTTAGGTTAGGGTTAGGGTTAGGGTTAGGGTTAGGGTTAGGGTTAGGGTTAGGGTTAGGGTTAGGGTTAGGGTTAGGGTTAGGGTTAGGGGTTAGGGTTAGGGTTAGGGTTAGGGTTAGGGTTAGGGTTAGGGTTAGGGTTAGGGTTAGGGTTAGGGTTAGGGTTAGGGTTAGGGTTAGGGTTAGGGTTAGGGTTAGGGTTAGGGTTAGGTTAGGGTTAGGGTTAGGGTTAGGGTTAGGGTTAGGGTTAGGGTTAGGGTTAGGGTTAGGGTTAGGGTTAGGGTTAGGGGTTAGGTTAGGGTTAGGGTTAGGGTTAGGGTTAGGGTTAGGGTTAGGGTTAGGGTTAGGGTTAGGGTTAGGGTTAGGGTTAGGTTAGGGTTAGGGTTAGGGTTAGGGTTAGGGTTAGGGTTAGGGTTAGGGTTAGGGTTAGGGTTAGGGTTAGGGTTAGGGTTAGGGTTAGGGTTAGGGTTAGGGTTAGGGTTAGGGTTAGGGTTAGGGTTAGGGTTAGGGTTAGGGTTAGGGTTAGGTTAGGGTTAGGGTTAGGGTTAGGGTTAGGGTTAGGGTTAGGGTTAGGGTTAGGGTTAGGGTTAGGGTTAGGGTTAGGGTTAGGGTTAGGGTTAGGGTTAGGGTTAGGGTTAGGGTTAGGGTTAGGGTTAGGGTTAGGGTTAGGGTTAGGGTTAGGGTTAGGGTTAGGGTTAGGTTAGGGTTAGGTTAGGGTTAGGGTTAGGGTTAGGGTTAGGGTTAGGTTAGGTTAGGGTTAGGGTTAGGGTTAGGGTTAGGGTTAGGGTTAGGGTTAGGGTTAGGGTTAGGGTTAGGGTTAGGGTTAGGGTTAGGGTTAGGGTTAGGTTAGGGTTAGGGTTAGGGTTAGGGTTAGGTTAGGGTTAGGGTTAGGGTTAGGGTTAGGGTTAGGGTTAGGGTTAGGGTTAGGGTTAGGGTTAGGGTTAGGGTTAGGGTTAGGGTTAGGTTAGGGTTAGGGTTAGGGTTAGGGTTAGGGTTAGGGTTAGGGTTAGGGTTAGGGTTAGGGTTAGGGTTAGGGTTAGGGTTAGGGTTAGGGTTAGGGTTAGGGTAGGGTTAGGGTTAGGGTTAGGGTTAGGGTTAGGGTTAGGGTTAGGGTTAGGGTTAGGGTTAGGGTTAGGGTTAGGGTTAGGGTTAGGGTTAGGGTTAGGGTTAGGGTTAGGGTTAGGGTTAGGGTTAGGGTTAGGGTTAGGGTTAGGGTTAGGGTTAGGGTTAGGGTTAGGGTTAGGGTTAGGGTTAGGGTTAGGGTTAGGGTTAGGGTTAGGGTTAGGGTTAGGGTTAGGGTTAGGGTTAGGGTTAGGGTTAGGGTTAGGGTTAGGGTTAGGGTTAGGGTTAGGGTTAGGGTTAGGGTTAGGGTTAGGGTTAGGGTTAGGGTTAGGGTTAGGGTTAGGGTTAGGGTTAGGGTTAGGGTTAGGGTTAGGGTTAGGGTTAGGGTTAGGGTTAGGGTTAGGGTTAGGGTTAGGGTTAGGGTTAGGGTTAGGGTTAGGGTTAGGGTTAGGGTTAGGGTTAGGGTTAGGGTTAGGGTTAGGGTTAGGGTTAGGGTTAGGGTTAGGGTTAGGGTTAGGGTTAGGGTTAGGGTTAGGGTTAGGGTTAGGGTTAGGGTTAGGGTAGGGTTAGGGTTAGGGTTAGGGTTAGGGTTAGGGTTAGGGTTAGGGTTAGGGTTAGGGTTAGGGTTAGGGTTAGGGTTAGGGTTAGGGTTAGGGTTAGGGTTAGGGTTAGGGTTAGGGTTAGGGTTAGGGTTAGGGTTAGGGTTAGGGTTAGGGGTTAGGGTTAGGGTTAGGGTTAGGGTTAGGGTTAGGGTTAG
>NC_083655.1:0-85000 GCF_963576545.1 Limanda limanda
CGATCCGGCGGGGGAGGGCTAGCCCGGACAGGCTTCTCTCCCTGACTCTGTTTCCCTCATTTCATTTTGTTATCACAAGAAATTAGGAATATATCAAATTTAAGATTTTAATAATTTTAAATTAATAAATTATAAATAAATTGTTTTAAATTAATGAATTATATATCTATATATTGGTTTAATGATTAATTAAGAGTTATATTACTTTGTCAGATAAATAAAACCCACAATTATTCAATTTTAAACAGGTTTAATAGATTACCATCTGGACCACCTGCAGCAATGCATTCTGGGAAAATGAACACTTCCTGAAAAAAGTCCCGTTTTTCTCTAAATATCTCTGCAGATTAGCCACACAAAATTAAAATTATAGGATAATTACCATCCCCAGAGGAAGAACTCTTAACAAAGACCATGTTAGAGTATAAAATTTAAAACGTGATAACACCATAACTAAGAGTGACTACACACAGAGTATAGTGGACACACATGCAAGCAGCACTCTAAGGCAAATCATGGAGGAATCCAAGATCAGTCTGCTGTTGTAATAAGATTAAAGCATGTCCTGGTGTCTAGCGGTGTATGAAACCCAGAACAGCACTTATAATTTAAAACTTAATTAGCTTCATAGCTCCTAGCTCCTAGCTTCTAGGTTCTAGCTTTTAGGTTCTAGCTCCTAGCTTCACAGCATTCAGCTCCTGCTTCAAAACCAACAGAAGGATGAACACCGTGATGCTTCAACCCCCACTGACCCCTGAGCAGTGTGTGAGTATGACCCAGCTGTCCTATCAAGGTCGAACTACTGAAGAGGCTTAAACCTGAAAGGATGCTCACTCCAGAGTCTCTTCTAGGACTGGAACTCAGAACCAGAGCCCTACACCTCATTCAGAATTTTAACCATTATCCTAACCTTAACCAAAACCTTTACTCTAAACCTAACCAAGTTAACCTGACGCCTGAACCTAACGCCTGAACCTAACCTGGTAAATCTAGGCCTAACCCTAACCCTTATTCTAACCCTAACCAAGGAACCCAGGCCTAAACCTAAGATAGTAATCTGATGCCTAACCCTAAAACCTTACCCTAACCAGTTCCTAAACAAAACCGTTTAATCCTTCCTAAATTACCTTAGAATTAGATTACAATTAAATTATTTGGACACACACTGGGGTTTGATCAACCTCGGCTGGGCCTCCCTCAGGTGAGGGTGTCTAGTCGTAATGGCCGAAACATCCAGTGATCCTGAGGTCAACTACTGATGATGTGTTCAATCAAACTAGGAAATCAAAATAGTGCCTATAGAAAAAAATAGTCCAACCAACTCCGTTTAAATTAAACAAACAACCACCTCGTTTTTTTTAAAAATAAAAAAAACCAATTTGGCAAAGGGAATATGTGAGAATGGGGGGTCTTAATGACGAGCGTCGGCCAGTGCATTGCCTTTGGCGCCCTAATCCAAACTGCCCAGTCGTTGGACGAAGCAGGGGGTGTCATCGAGATATCTCTTCTAACCCTAACCCAGCCCGAGCCATCGGACGAGCGAGCCCTCTTTGAAAAACGATTTGCATATTCCCACCAAAACAATTCTCCTCTCTCCTCCATTTCCAATAGGAAACAGGAAAACGCCTTTTTTCTCTCTCTCTTAGGCTCCCTACACCTGCAACCAAGAATCAACGCAAGGATGTGAACTGATGGGTGACACAAAGGAGTAAAGAACTAGTCTAAGGACCCCAAATCCTCAAACATAACCCAGTGTAACTGATAACGATACTTCTAAACCACAAGAAAGGTCAGGAACAAAGACTAGAACCAGCAGAGTTTATTCAAAGCAAGAGACAGAAAAAACCCAGACCTGAGCTCTGTCTTCAAATCTGAAAAAAGATGAATATTAAGTTTCTAGAAAATAATACACCACCCAGACTTACCAGAGATCAACCTTTATAAACAAACCCTAGAGGAAATCACAAAACAATTAAAATTAGCATATTGAAAACTCAAGTATTTCATTCATTAAAAGAATCACTCTTCTCCCTTTTTTCCCTCACTTCAGTAAGTGAGAGAGTTAAAGGGGGGGACAGAGTACACAGCCCGATCCGGCGGGGGAGGGCTAGCCCGGACAGGCTTCTCTCCCTGACTCTGTTTCCCTCATTTCATTTTGTTATCACAAGAAATTAGGAATATATCAAATTTAAGATTTTAATAATTTTAAATTAATAAATTATAAATAAATTGTTTTAAATTAATGAATTATATATCTATATATTGGTTTAATGATTAATTAAGAGTTATATTACTTTGTCAGATAAATAAAACCCACAATTATTCAATTTTAAACAGGTTTAATAGATTACCATCTGGACCACCTGCAGCAATGCATTCTGGGAAAATGAACACTTCCTGAAAAAAGTCCCGTTTTTCTCTAAATATCTCTGCAGATTAGCCACACAAAATTAAAATTATAGGATAATTACCATCCCCAGAGGAAGAACTCTTAACAAAGACCATGTTAGAGTATAAAATTTAAAACGTGATAACACCATAACTAAGAGTGACTACACACAGAGTATAGTGGACACACATGCAAGCAGCACTCTAAGGCAAATCATGGAGGAATCCAAGATCAGTCTGCTGTTGTAATAAGATTAAAGCATGTCCTGGTGTCTAGCGGTGTATGAAACCCAGAACAGCACTTATAATTTAAAACTTAATTAGCTTCATAGCTCCTAGCTCCTAGCTTCTAGGTTCTAGCTTTTAGGTTCTAGCTCCTAGCTTCACAGCATTCAGCTCCTGCTTCAAAACCAACAGAAGGATGAACACCGTGATGCTTCAACCCCCACTGACCCCTGAGCAGTGTGTGAGTATGACCCAGCTGTCCTATCAAGGTCGAACTACTGAAGAGGCTTAAACCTGAAAGGATGCTCACTCCAGAGTCTCTTCTAGGACTGGAACTCAGAACCAGAGCCCTACACCTCATTCAGAATTTTAACCATTATCCTAACCTTAACCAAAACCTTTACTCTAAACCTAACCAAGTTAACCTGACGCCTGAACCTAACGCCTGAACCTAACCTGGTAAATCTAGGCCTAACCCTAACCCTTATTCTAACCCTAACCAAGGAACCCAGGCCTAAACCTAAGATAGTAATCTGATGCCTAACCCTAAAACCTTACCCTAACCAGTTCCTAAACAAAACCGTTAATCCTTCCTAAATTACCTTAGAATTAGATTACAATTAAATTATTTGGACACACACTGGGGTTTGATCAACCTCGGCTGGGCCTCCCTCAGGTGAGGGTGTCTAGTCGTAATGGCCGAAACATCCAGTGATCCTGAGGTCAACTACTGATGATGTGTTCAATCAAACTAGGAAATCAAAATAGTGCCTATAGAAAAAAATAGTCCAACCAACTCCGTTTAAATTAAACAAACAACCACCTCGTTTTTTTAAAAATAAAAAAAACCAATTTGGCAAAGGGAATATGTGAGAATGGGGGGTCTTAATGACGAGCGTCGGCCAGTGCATTGCCTTTGGCGCCCTAATCCAAACTGCCCAGTCGTTGGACGAAGCAGGGGGTGTCATCGAGATATCTCTTCTAACCCTAACCCAGCCCGAGCCATCGGACGAGCGAGCCCTCTTTGAAAAACGATTTGCATATTCCCACCAAAACAATTCTCCTCTCTCCTCCATTTCCAATAGGAAACAGGAAAACGCCTTTTTTTCTCTCTCTCTTAGGCTCCCTACACCTGCAACCAAGAATCAACGCAAGGATGTGAACTGATGGGTGACACAAAGGAGTAAAGAACTAGTCTAAGGACCCCAAATCCTCAAACATAACCCAGTGTAACTGATAACGATACTTCTAAACCACAAGAAAGGTCAGGAACAAAGACTAGAACCAGCAGAGTTTATTCAAAGCAAGAGACAGAAAAAACCCAGACCTGAGCTCTGTCTTCAAATCTGAAAAAAGATGAATATTAAGTTTCTAGAAAATAATACACCACCCAGACTTACCAGAGATCAACCTTTATAAACAAACCCTAGAGGAAATCACAAAACAATTAAAATTAGCATATTGAAAACTCAAGTATTTCATTCATTAAAAGAATCACTCTTCTCCCTTTTTTCCCTCACTTCAGTAAGTGAGAGAGTTAAAGGGGGGGACAGAGTACACAGCCCGATCCGGCGGGGGAGGGCTAGCCCGGACAGGCTTCTCTCCCTGACTCTGTTTCCCTCATTTCATTTTGTTATCACAAGAAATTAGGAATATATCAAATTTAAGATTTTAATAATTTTAAATTAATAAATTATAAATAAATTGTTTTAAATTAATGAATTATATATCTATATATTGGTTTAATGATTAATTAAGAGTTATATTACTTTGTCAGATAAATAAAACCCACAATTATTCAATTTTAAACAGGTTTAATAGATTACCATCTGGACCACCTGCAGCAATGCATTCTGGGAAAATGAACACTTCCTGAAAAAAGTCCCGTTTTTCTCTAAATATCTCTGCAGATTAGCCACACAAAATTAAAATTATAGGATAATTACCATCCCCAGAGGAAGAACTCTTAACAAAGACCATGTTAGAGTATAAAATTTAAAACGTGATAACACCATAACTAAGAGTGACTACACACAGAGTATAGTGGACACACATGCAAGCAGCACTCTAAGGCAAATCATGGAGGAATCCAAGATCAGTCTGCTGTTGTAATAAGATTAAAGCATGTCCTGGTGTCTAGCGGTGTATGAAACCCAGAACAGCACTTATAATTTAAAACTTAATTAGCTTCATAGCTCCTAGCTCCTAGCTTCTAGGTTCTAGCTTTTAGGTTCTAGCTCCTAGCTTCACAGCATTCAGCTCCTGCTTCAAAACCAACAGAAGGATGAACACCGTGATGCTTCAACCCCCACTGACCCCTGAGCAGTGTGTGAGTATGACCCAGCTGTCCTATCAAGGTCGAACTACTGAAGAGGCTTAAACCTGAAAGGATGCTCACTCCAGAGTCTCTTCTAGGACTGGAACTCAGAACCAGAGCCCTACACCTCATTCAGAATTTTAACCATTATCCTAACCTTAACCAAAACCTTTACTCTAAACCTAACCAAGTTAACCTGACGCCTGAACCTAACGCCTGAACCTAACCTGGTAAATCTAGGCCTAACCCTAACCCTTATTCTAACCCTAACCAAGGAACCCAGGCCTAAACCTAAGATAGTAATCTGATGCCTAACCCTAAAACCTTACCCTAACCAGTTCCTAAACAAAACCGTTAATCCTTCCTAAATTACCTTAGAATTAGATTACAATTAAATTATTTGGACACACACTGGGGTTTGATCAACCTCGGCTGGGCCTCCCTCAGGTGAGGGTGTCTAGTCGTAATGGCCGAAACATCCAGTGATCCTGAGGTCAACTACTGATGATGTGTTCAATCAAACTAGGAAATCAAAATAGTGCCTATAGAAAAAAATAGTCCAACCAACTCCGTTTAAATTAAACAAACAACCACCTCGTTTTTTTAAAAATAAAAAAAACCAATTTGGCAAAGGGAATATGTGAGAATGGGGGGTCTTAATGACGAGCGTCGGCCAGTGCATTGCCTTTGGCGCCCTAATCCAAACTGCCCAGTCGTTGGACGAAGCAGGGGGTGTCATCGAGATATCTCTTCTAACCCTAACCCAGCCCGAGCCATCGGACGAGCGAGCCCTCTTTGAAAAACGATTTGCATATTCCCACCAAAACAATTCTCCTCTCTCCTCCATTTCCAATAGGAAACAGGAAAACGCCTTTTTTTCTCTCTCTCTTAGGCTCCCTACACCTGCAACCAAGAATCAACGCAAGGATGTGAACTGATGGGTGACACAAAGGAGTAAAGAACTAGTCTAAGGACCCCAAATCCTCAAACATAACCCAGTGTAACTGATAACGATACTTCTAAACCACAAGAAAGGTCAGGAACAAAGACTAGAACCAGCAGAGTTTATTCAAAGCAAGAGACAGAAAAAACCCAGACCTGAGCTCTGTCTTCAAATCTGAAAAAAGATGAATATTAAGTTTCTAGAAAATAATACACCACCCAGACTTACCAGAGATCAACCTTTATAAACAAACCCTAGAGGAAATCACAAAACAATTAAAATTAGCATATTGAAAACTCAAGTATTTCATTCATTAAAAGAATCACTCTTCTCCCTTTTTTCCCTCACTTCAGTAAGTGAGAGAGTTAAAGGGGGGGACAGAGTACACAGCCCGATCCGGCGGGGGAGGGCTAGCCCGGACAGGCTTCTCTCCCTGACTCTGTTTCCCTCATTTCATTTTGTTATCACAAGAAATTAGGAATATATCAAATTTAAGATTTTAATAATTTTAAATTAATAAATTATAAATAAATTGTTTTAAATTAATGAATTATATATCTATATATTGGTTTAATGATTAATTAAGAGTTATATTACTTTGTCAGATAAATAAAACCCACAATTATTCAATTTTAAACAGGTTTAATAGATTACCATCTGGACCACCTGCAGCAATGCATTCTGGGAAAATGAACACTTCCTGAAAAAAGTCCCGTTTTTCTCTAAATATCTCTGCAGATTAGCCACACAAAATTAAAATTATAGGATAATTACCATCCCCAGAGGAAGAACTCTTAACAAAGACCATGTTAGAGTATAAAATTTAAAACGTGATAACACCATAACTAAGAGTGACTACACACAGAGTATAGTGGACACACATGCAAGCAGCACTCTAAGGCAAATCATGGAGGAATCCAAGATCAGTCTGCTGTTGTAATAAGATTAAAGCATGTCCTGGTGTCTAGCGGTGTATGAAACCCAGAACAGCACTTATAATTTAAAACTTAATTAGCTTCATAGCTCCTAGCTCCTAGCTTCTAGGTTCTAGCTTTTAGGTTCTAGCTCCTAGCTTCACAGCATTCAGCTCCTGCTTCAAAACCAACAGAAGGATGAACACCGTGATGCTTCAACCCCCACTGACCCCTGAGCAGTGTGTGAGTATGACCCAGCTGTCCTATCAAGGTCGAACTACTGAAGAGGCTTAAACCTGAAAGGATGCTCACTCCAGAGTCTCTTCTAGGACTGGAACTCAGAACCAGAGCCCTACACCTCATTCAGAATTTTAACCATTATCCTAACCTTAACCAAAACCTTTACTCTAAACCTAACCAAGTTAACCTGACGCCTGAACCTAACGCCTGAACCTAACCTGGTAAATCTAGGCCTAACCCTAACCCTTATTCTAACCCTAACCAAGGAACCCAGGCCTAAACCTAAGATAGTAATCTGATGCCTAACCCTAAAACCTTACCCTAACCAGTTCCTAAACAAAACCGTTAATCCTTCCTAAATTACCTTAGAATTAGATTACAATTAAATTATTTGGACACACACTGGGGTTTGATCAACCTCGGCTGGGCCTCCCTCAGGTGAGGGTGTCTAGTCGTAATGGCCGAAACATCCAGTGATCCTGAGGTCAACTACTGATGATGTGTTCAATCAAACTAGGAAATCAAAATAGTGCCTATAGAAAAAAATAGTCCAACCAACTCCGTTTAAATTAAACAAACAACCACCTCGTTTTTTTAAAAATAAAAAAAACCAATTTGGCAAAGGGAATATGTGAGAATGGGGGGTCTTAATGACGAGCGTCGGCCAGTGCATTGCCTTTGGCGCCCTAATCCAAACTGCCCAGTCGTTGGACGAAGCAGGGGGTGTCATCGAGATATCTCTTCTAACCCTAACCCAGCCCGAGCCATCGGACGAGCGAGCCCTCTTTGAAAAACGATTTGCATATTCCCACCAAAACAATTCTCCTCTCTCCTCCATTTCCAATAGGAAACAGGAAAACGCCTTTTTTTCTCTCTCTCTTAGGCTCCCTACACCTGCAACCAAGAATCAACGCAAGGATGTGAACTGATGGGTGACACAAAGGAGTAAAGAACTAGTCTAAGGACCCCAAATCCTCAAACATAACCCAGTGTAACTGATAACGATACTTCTAAACCACAAGAAAGGTCAGGAACAAAGACTAGAACCAGCAGAGTTTATTCAAAGCAAGAGACAGAAAAAACCCAGACCTGAGCTCTGTCTTCAAATCTGAAAAAAGATGAATATTAAGTTTCTAGAAAATAATACACCACCCAGACTTACCAGAGATCAACCTTTATAAACAAACCCTAGAGGAAATCACAAAACAATTAAAATTAGCATATTGAAAACTCAAGTATTTCATTCATTAAAAGAATCACTCTTCTCCCTTTTTTCCCTCACTTCAGTAAGTGAGAGAGTTAAAGGGGGGGACAGAGTACACAGCCCGATCCGGCGGGGGAGGGCTAGCCCGGACAGGCTTCTCTCCCTGACTCTGTTTCCCTCATTTCATTTTGTTATCACAAGAAATTAGGAATATATCAAATTTAAGATTTTAATAATTTTAAATTAATAAATTATAAATAAATTGTTTTAAATTAATGAATTATATATCTATATATTGGTTTAATGATTAATTAAGAGTTATATTACTTTGTCAGATAAATAAAACCCACAATTATTCAATTTTAAACAGGTTTAATAGATTACCATCTGGACCACCTGCAGCAATGCATTCTGGGAAAATGAACACTTCCTGAAAAAAGTCCCGTTTTTCTCTAAATATCTCTGCAGATTAGCCACACAAAATTAAAATTATAGGATAATTACCATCCCCAGAGGAAGAACTCTTAACAAAGACCATGTTAGAGTATAAAATTTAAAACGTGATAACACCATAACTAAGAGTGACTACACACAGAGTATAGTGGACACACATGCAAGCAGCACTCTAAGGCAAATCATGGAGGAATCCAAGATCAGTCTGCTGTTGTAATAAGATTAAAGCATGTCCTGGTGTCTAGCGGTGTATGAAACCCAGAACAGCACTTATAATTTAAAACTTAATTAGCTTCATAGCTCCTAGCTCCTAGCTTCTAGGTTCTAGCTTTTAGGTTCTAGCTCCTAGCTTCACAGCATTCAGCTCCTGCTTCAAAACCAACAGAAGGATGAACACCGTGATGCTTCAACCCCCACTGACCCCTGAGCAGTGTGTGAGTATGACCCAGCTGTCCTATCAAGGTCGAACTACTGAAGAGGCTTAAACCTGAAAGGATGCTCACTCCAGAGTCTCTTCTAGGACTGGAACTCAGAACCAGAGCCCTACACCTCATTCAGAATTTTAACCATTATCCTAACCTTAACCAAAACCTTTACTCTAAACCTAACCAAGTTAACCTGACGCCTGAACCTAACGCCTGAACCTAACCTGGTAAATCTAGGCCTAACCCTAACCCTTATTCTAACCCTAACCAAGGAACCCAGGCCTAAACCTAAGATAGTAATCTGATGCCTAACCCTAAAACCTTACCCTAACCAGTTCCTAAACAAAACCGTTAATCCTTCCTAAATTACCTTAGAATTAGATTACAATTAAATTATTTGGACACACACTGGGGTTTGATCAACCTCGGCTGGGCCTCCCTCAGGTGAGGGTGTCTAGTCGTAATGGCCGAAACATCCAGTGATCCTGAGGTCAACTACTGATGATGTGTTCAATCAAACTAGGAAATCAAAATAGTGCCTATAGAAAAAAATAGTCCAACCAACTCCGTTTAAATTAAACAAACAACCACCTCGTTTTTTTAAAAATAAAAAAAACCAATTTGGCAAAGGGAATATGTGAGAATGGGGGGTCTTAATGACGAGCGTCGGCCAGTGCATTGCCTTTGGCGCCCTAATCCAAACTGCCCAGTCGTTGGACGAAGCAGGGGGTGTCATCGAGATATCTCTTCTAACCCTAACCCAGCCCGAGCCATCGGACGAGCGAGCCCTCTTTGAAAAACGATTTGCATATTCCCACCAAAACAATTCTCCTCTCTCCTCCATTTCCAATAGGAAACAGGAAAACGCCTTTTTTTCTCTCTCTCTTAGGCTCCCTACACCTGCAACCAAGAATCAACGCAAGGATGTGAACTGATGGGTGACACAAAGGAGTAAAGAACTAGTCTAAGGACCCCAAATCCTCAAACATAACCCAGTGTAACTGATAACGATACTTCTAAACCACAAGAAAGGTCAGGAACAAAGACTAGAACCAGCAGAGTTTATTCAAAGCAAGAGACAGAAAAAACCCAGACCTGAGCTCTGTCTTCAAATCTGAAAAAAGATGAATATTAAGTTTCTAGAAAATAATACACCACCCAGACTTACCAGAGATCAACCTTTATAAACAAACCCTAGAGGAAATCACAAAACAATTAAAATTAGCATATTGAAAACTCAAGTATTTCATTCATTAAAAGAATCACTCTTCTCCCTTTTTTCCCTCACTTCAGTAAGTGAGAGAGTTAAAGGGGGGGACAGAGTACACAGCCCGATCCGGCGGGGGAGGGCTAGCCCGGACAGGCTTCTCTCCCTGACTCTGTTTCCCTCATTTCATTTTGTTATCACAAGAAATTAGGAATATATCAAATTTAAGATTTTAATAATTTTAAATTAATAAATTATAAATAAATTGTTTTAAATTAATGAATTATATATCTATATATTGGTTTAATGATTAATTAAGAGTTATATTACTTTGTCAGATAAATAAAACCCACAATTATTCAATTTTAAACAGGTTTAATAGATTACCATCTGGACCACCTGCAGCAATGCATTCTGGGAAAATGAACACTTCCTGAAAAAAGTCCCGTTTTTCTCTAAATATCTCTGCAGATTAGCCACACAAAATTAAAATTATAGGATAATTACCATCCCCAGAGGAAGAACTCTTAACAAAGACCATGTTAGAGTATAAAATTTAAAACGTGATAACACCATAACTAAGAGTGACTACACACAGAGTATAGTGGACACACATGCAAGCAGCACTCTAAGGCAAATCATGGAGGAATCCAAGATCAGTCTGCTGTTGTAATAAGATTAAAGCATGTCCTGGTGTCTAGCGGTGTATGAAACCCAGAACAGCACTTATAATTTAAAACTTAATTAGCTTCATAGCTCCTAGCTCCTAGCTTCTAGGTTCTAGCTTTTAGGTTCTAGCTCCTAGCTTCACAGCATTCAGCTCCTGCTTCAAAACCAACAGAAGGATGAACACCGTGATGCTTCAACCCCCACTGACCCCTGAGCAGTGTGTGAGTATGACCCAGCTGTCCTATCAAGGTCGAACTACTGAAGAGGCTTAAACCTGAAAGGATGCTCACTCCAGAGTCTCTTCTAGGACTGGAACTCAGAACCAGAGCCCTACACCTCATTCAGAATTTTAACCATTATCCTAACCTTAACCAAAACCTTTACTCTAAACCTAACCAAGTTAACCTGACGCCTGAACCTAACGCCTGAACCTAACCTGGTAAATCTAGGCCTAACCCTAACCCTTATTCTAACCCTAACCAAGGAACCCAGGCCTAAACCTAAGATAGTAATCTGATGCCTAACCCTAAAACCTTACCCTAACCAGTTCCTAAACAAAACCGTTAATCCTTCCTAAATTACCTTAGAATTAGATTACAATTAAATTATTTGGACACACACTGGGGTTTGATCAACCTCGGCTGGGCCTCCCTCAGGTGAGGGTGTCTAGTCGTAATGGCCGAAACATCCAGTGATCCTGAGGTCAACTACTGATGATGTGTTCAATCAAACTAGGAAATCAAAATAGTGCCTATAGAAAAAAATAGTCCAACCAACTCCGTTTAAATTAAACAAACAACCACCTCGTTTTTTTAAAAATAAAAAAAACCAATTTGGCAAAGGGAATATGTGAGAATGGGGGGTCTTAATGACGAGCGTCGGCCAGTGCATTGCCTTTGGCGCCCTAATCCAAACTGCCCAGTCGTTGGACGAAGCAGGGGGTGTCATCGAGATATCTCTTCTAACCCTAACCCAGCCCGAGCCATCGGACGAGCGAGCCCTCTTTGAAAAACGATTTGCATATTCCCACCAAAACAATTCTCCTCTCTCCTCCATTTCCAATAGGAAACAGGAAAACGCCTTTTTTTCTCTCTCTCTTAGGCTCCCTACACCTGCAACCAAGAATCAACGCAAGGATGTGAACTGATGGGTGACACAAAGGAGTAAAGAACTAGTCTAAGGACCCCAAATCCTCAAACATAACCCAGTGTAACTGATAACGATACTTCTAAACCACAAGAAAGGTCAGGAACAAAGACTAGAACCAGCAGAGTTTATTCAAAGCAAGAGACAGAAAAAACCCAGACCTGAGCTCTGTCTTCAAATCTGAAAAAAGATGAATATTAAGTTTCTAGAAAATAATACACCACCCAGACTTACCAGAGATCAACCTTTATAAACAAACCCTAGAGGAAATCACAAAACAATTAAAATTAGCATATTGAAAACTCAAGTATTTCATTCATTAAAAGAATCACTCTTCTCCCTTTTTTCCCTCACTTCAGTAAGTGAGAGAGTTAAAGGGGGGGACAGAGTACACAGCCCGATCCGGCGGGGGAGGGCTAGCCCGGACAGGCTTCTCTCCCTGACTCTGTTTCCCTCATTTCATTTTGTTATCACAAGAAATTAGGAATATATCAAATTTAAGATTTTAATAATTTTAAATTAATAAATTATAAATAAATTGTTTTAAATTAATGAATTATATATCTATATATTGGTTTAATGATTAATTAAGAGTTATATTACTTTGTCAGATAAATAAAACCCACAATTATTCAATTTTAAACAGGTTTAATAGATTACCATCTGGACCACCTGCAGCAATGCATTCTGGGAAAATGAACACTTCCTGAAAAAAGTCCCGTTTTTCTCTAAATATCTCTGCAGATTAGCCACACAAAATTAAAATTATAGGATAATTACCATCCCCAGAGGAAGAACTCTTAACAAAGACCATGTTAGAGTATAAAATTTAAAACGTGATAACACCATAACTAAGAGTGACTACACACAGAGTATAGTGGACACACATGCAAGCAGCACTCTAAGGCAAATCATGGAGGAATCCAAGATCAGTCTGCTGTTGTAATAAGATTAAAGCATGTCCTGGTGTCTAGCGGTGTATGAAACCCAGAACAGCACTTATAATTTAAAACTTAATTAGCTTCATAGCTCCTAGCTCCTAGCTTCTAGGTTCTAGCTTTTAGGTTCTAGCTCCTAGCTTCACAGCATTCAGCTCCTGCTTCAAAACCAACAGAAGGATGAACACCGTGATGCTTCAACCCCCACTGACCCCTGAGCAGTGTGTGAGTATGACCCAGCTGTCCTATCAAGGTCGAACTACTGAAGAGGCTTAAACCTGAAAGGATGCTCACTCCAGAGTCTCTTCTAGGACTGGAACTCAGAACCAGAGCCCTACACCTCATTCAGAATTTTAACCATTATCCTAACCTTAACCAAAACCTTTACTCTAAACCTAACCAAGTTAACCTGACGCCTGAACCTAACGCCTGAACCTAACCTGGTAAATCTAGGCCTAACCCTAACCCTTATTCTAACCCTAACCAAGGAACCCAGGCCTAAACCTAAGATAGTAATCTGATGCCTAACCCTAAAACCTTACCCTAACCAGTTCCTAAACAAAACCGTTAATCCTTCCTAAATTACCTTAGAATTAGATTACAATTAAATTATTTGGACACACACTGGGGTTTGATCAACCTCGGCTGGGCCTCCCTCAGGTGAGGGTGTCTAGTCGTAATGGCCGAAACATCCAGTGATCCTGAGGTCAACTACTGATGATGTGTTCAATCAAACTAGGAAATCAAAATAGTGCCTATAGAAAAAAATAGTCCAACCAACTCCGTTTAAATTAAACAAACAACCACCTCGTTTTTTTAAAAATAAAAAAAACCAATTTGGCAAAGGGAATATGTGAGAATGGGGGGTCTTAATGACGAGCGTCGGCCAGTGCATTGCCTTTGGCGCCCTAATCCAAACTGCCCAGTCGTTGGACGAAGCAGGGGGTGTCATCGAGATATCTCTTCTAACCCTAACCCAGCCCGAGCCATCGGACGAGCGAGCCCTCTTTGAAAAACGATTTGCATATTCCCACCAAAACAATTCTCCTCTCTCCTCCATTTCCAATAGGAAACAGGAAAACGCCTTTTTTTCTCTCTCTCTTAGGCTCCCTACACCTGCAACCAAGAATCAACGCAAGGATGTGAACTGATGGGTGACACAAAGGAGTAAAGAACTAGTCTAAGGACCCCAAATCCTCAAACATAACCCAGTGTAACTGATAACGATACTTCTAAACCACAAGAAAGGTCAGGAACAAAGACTAGAACCAGCAGAGTTTATTCAAAGCAAGAGACAGAAAAAACCCAGACCTGAGCTCTGTCTTCAAATCTGAAAAAAGATGAATATTAAGTTTCTAGAAAATAATACACCACCCAGACTTACCAGAGATCAACCTTTATAAACAAACCCTAGAGGAAATCACAAAACAATTAAAATTAGCATATTGAAAACTCAAGTATTTCATTCATTAAAAGAATCACTCTTCTCCCTTTTTTCCCTCACTTCAGTAAGTGAGAGAGTTAAAGGGGGGGACAGAGTACACAGCCCGATCCGGCGGGGGAGGGCTAGCCCGGACAGGCTTCTCTCCCTGACTCTGTTTCCCTCATTTCATTTTGTTATCACAAGAAATTAGGAATATATCAAATTTAAGATTTTAATAATTTTAAATTAATAAATTATAAATAAATTGTTTTAAATTAATGAATTATATATCTATATATTGGTTTAATGATTAATTAAGAGTTATATTACTTTGTCAGATAAATAAAACCCACAATTATTCAATTTTAAACAGGTTTAATAGATTACCATCTGGACCACCTGCAGCAATGCATTCTGGGAAAATGAACACTTCCTGAAAAAAGTCCCGTTTTTCTCTAAATATCTCTGCAGATTAGCCACACAAAATTAAAATTATAGGATAATTACCATCCCCAGAGGAAGAACTCTTAACAAAGACCATGTTAGAGTATAAAATTTAAAACGTGATAACACCATAACTAAGAGTGACTACACACAGAGTATAGTGGACACACATGCAAGCAGCACTCTAAGGCAAATCATGGAGGAATCCAAGATCAGTCTGCTGTTGTAATAAGATTAAAGCATGTCCTGGTGTCTAGCGGTGTATGAAACCCAGAACAGCACTTATAATTTAAAACTTAATTAGCTTCATAGCTCCTAGCTCCTAGCTTCTAGGTTCTAGCTTTTAGGTTCTAGCTCCTAGCTTCACAGCATTCAGCTCCTGCTTCAAAACCAACAGAAGGATGAACACCGTGATGCTTCAACCCCCACTGACCCCTGAGCAGTGTGTGAGTATGACCCAGCTGTCCTATCAAGGTCGAACTACTGAAGAGGCTTAAACCTGAAAGGATGCTCACTCCAGAGTCTCTTCTAGGACTGGAACTCAGAACCAGAGCCCTACACCTCATTCAGAATTTTAACCATTATCCTAACCTTAACCAAAACCTTTACTCTAAACCTAACCAAGTTAACCTGACGCCTGAACCTAACGCCTGAACCTAACCTGGTAAATCTAGGCCTAACCCTAACCCTTATTCTAACCCTAACCAAGGAACCCAGGCCTAAACCTAAGATAGTAATCTGATGCCTAACCCTAAAACCTTACCCTAACCAGTTCCTAAACAAAACCGTTAATCCTTCCTAAATTACCTTAGAATTAGATTACAATTAAATTATTTGGACACACACTGGGGTTTGATCAACCTCGGCTGGGCCTCCCTCAGGTGAGGGTGTCTAGTCGTAATGGCCGAAACATCCAGTGATCCTGAGGTCAACTACTGATGATGTGTTCAATCAAACTAGGAAATCAAAATAGTGCCTATAGAAAAAAATAGTCCAACCAACTCCGTTTAAATTAAACAAACAACCACCTCGTTTTTTTAAAAATAAAAAAAACCAATTTGGCAAAGGGAATATGTGAGAATGGGGGGTCTTAATGACGAGCGTCGGCCAGTGCATTGCCTTTGGCGCCCTAATCCAAACTGCCCAGTCGTTGGACGAAGCAGGGGGTGTCATCGAGATATCTCTTCTAACCCTAACCCAGCCCGAGCCATCGGACGAGCGAGCCCTCTTTGAAAAACGATTTGCATATTCCCACCAAAACAATTCTCCTCTCTCCTCCATTTCCAATAGGAAACAGGAAAACGCCTTTTTTTCTCTCTCTCTTAGGCTCCCTACACCTGCAACCAAGAATCAACGCAAGGATGTGAACTGATGGGTGACACAAAGGAGTAAAGAACTAGTCTAAGGACCCCAAATCCTCAAACATAACCCAGTGTAACTGATAACGATACTTCTAAACCACAAGAAAGGTCAGGAACAAAGACTAGAACCAGCAGAGTTTATTCAAAGCAAGAGACAGAAAAAACCCAGACCTGAGCTCTGTCTTCAAATCTGAAAAAAGATGAATATTAAGTTTCTAGAAAATAATACACCACCCAGACTTACCAGAGATCAACCTTTATAAACAAACCCTAGAGGAAATCACAAAACAATTAAAATTAGCATATTGAAAACTCAAGTATTTCATTCATTAAAAGAATCACTCTTCTCCCTTTTTTCCCTCACTTCAGTAAGTGAGAGAGTTAAAGGGGGGGACAGAGTACACAGCCCGATCCGGCGGGGGAGGGCTAGCCCGGACAGGCTTCTCTCCCTGACTCTGTTTCCCTCATTTCATTTTGTTATCACAAGAAATTAGGAATATATCAAATTTAAGATTTTAATAATTTTAAATTAATAAATTATAAATAAATTGTTTTAAATTAATGAATTATATATCTATATATTGGTTTAATGATTAATTAAGAGTTATATTACTTTGTCAGATAAATAAAACCCACAATTATTCAATTTTAAACAGGTTTAATAGATTACCATCTGGACCACCTGCAGCAATGCATTCTGGGAAAATGAACACTTCCTGAAAAAAGTCCCGTTTTTCTCTAAATATCTCTGCAGATTAGCCACACAAAATTAAAATTATAGGATAATTACCATCCCCAGAGGAAGAACTCTTAACAAAGACCATGTTAGAGTATAAAATTTAAAACGTGATAACACCATAACTAAGAGTGACTACACACAGAGTATAGTGGACACACATGCAAGCAGCACTCTAAGGCAAATCATGGAGGAATCCAAGATCAGTCTGCTGTTGTAATAAGATTAAAGCATGTCCTGGTGTCTAGCGGTGTATGAAACCCAGAACAGCACTTATAATTTAAAACTTAATTAGCTTCATAGCTCCTAGCTCCTAGCTTCTAGGTTCTAGCTTTTAGGTTCTAGCTCCTAGCTTCACAGCATTCAGCTCCTGCTTCAAAACCAACAGAAGGATGAACACCGTGATGCTTCAACCCCCACTGACCCCTGAGCAGTGTGTGAGTATGACCCAGCTGTCCTATCAAGGTCGAACTACTGAAGAGGCTTAAACCTGAAAGGATGCTCACTCCAGAGTCTCTTCTAGGACTGGAACTCAGAACCAGAGCCCTACACCTCATTCAGAATTTTAACCATTATCCTAACCTTAACCAAAACCTTTACTCTAAACCTAACCAAGTTAACCTGACGCCTGAACCTAACGCCTGAACCTAACCTGGTAAATCTAGGCCTAACCCTAACCCTTATTCTAACCCTAACCAAGGAACCCAGGCCTAAACCTAAGATAGTAATCTGATGCCTAACCCTAAAACCTTACCCTAACCAGTTCCTAAACAAAACCGTTAATCCTTCCTAAATTACCTTAGAATTAGATTACAATTAAATTATTTGGACACACACTGGGGTTTGATCAACCTCGGCTGGGCCTCCCTCAGGTGAGGGTGTCTAGTCGTAATGGCCGAAACATCCAGTGATCCTGAGGTCAACTACTGATGATGTGTTCAATCAAACTAGGAAATCAAAATAGTGCCTATAGAAAAAAATAGTCCAACCAACTCCGTTTAAATTAAACAAACAACCACCTCGTTTTTTTAAAAATAAAAAAAACCAATTTGGCAAAGGGAATATGTGAGAATGGGGGGTCTTAATGACGAGCGTCGGCCAGTGCATTGCCTTTGGCGCCCTAATCCAAACTGCCCAGTCGTTGGACGAAGCAGGGGGTGTCATCGAGATATCTCTTCTAACCCTAACCCAGCCCGAGCCATCGGACGAGCGAGCCCTCTTTGAAAAACGATTTGCATATTCCCACCAAAACAATTCTCCTCTCTCCTCCATTTCCAATAGGAAACAGGAAAACGCCTTTTTTTCTCTCTCTCTTAGGCTCCCTACACCTGCAACCAAGAATCAACGCAAGGATGTGAACTGATGGGTGACACAAAGGAGTAAAGAACTAGTCTAAGGACCCCAAATCCTCAAACATAACCCAGTGTAACTGATAACGATACTTCTAAACCACAAGAAAGGTCAGGAACAAAGACTAGAACCAGCAGAGTTTATTCAAAGCAAGAGACAGAAAAAACCCAGACCTGAGCTCTGTCTTCAAATCTGAAAAAAGATGAATATTAAGTTTCTAGAAAATAATACACCACCCAGACTTACCAGAGATCAACCTTTATAAACAAACCCTAGAGGAAATCACAAAACAATTAAAATTAGCATATTGAAAACTCAAGTATTTCATTCATTAAAAGAATCACTCTTCTCCCTTTTTTCCCTCACTTCAGTAAGTGAGAGAGTTAAAGGGGGGGACAGAGTACACAGCCCGATCCGGCGGGGGAGGGCTAGCCCGGACAGGCTTCTCTCCCTGACTCTGTTTCCCTCATTTCATTTTGTTATCACAAGAAATTAGGAATATATCAAATTTAAGATTTTAATAATTTTAAATTAATAAATTATAAATAAATTGTTTTAAATTAATGAATTATATATCTATATATTGGTTTAATGATTAATTAAGAGTTATATTACTTTGTCAGATAAATAAAACCCACAATTATTCAATTTTAAACAGGTTTAATAGATTACCATCTGGACCACCTGCAGCAATGCATTCTGGGAAAATGAACACTTCCTGAAAAAAGTCCCGTTTTTCTCTAAATATCTCTGCAGATTAGCCACACAAAATTAAAATTATAGGATAATTACCATCCCCAGAGGAAGAACTCTTAACAAAGACCATGTTAGAGTATAAAATTTAAAACGTGATAACACCATAACTAAGAGTGACTACACACAGAGTATAGTGGACACACATGCAAGCAGCACTCTAAGGCAAATCATGGAGGAATCCAAGATCAGTCTGCTGTTGTAATAAGATTAAAGCATGTCCTGGTGTCTAGCGGTGTATGAAACCCAGAACAGCACTTATAATTTAAAACTTAATTAGCTTCATAGCTCCTAGCTCCTAGCTTCTAGGTTCTAGCTTTTAGGTTCTAGCTCCTAGCTTCACAGCATTCAGCTCCTGCTTCAAAACCAACAGAAGGATGAACACCGTGATGCTTCAACCCCCACTGACCCCTGAGCAGTGTGTGAGTATGACCCAGCTGTCCTATCAAGGTCGAACTACTGAAGAGGCTTAAACCTGAAAGGATGCTCACTCCAGAGTCTCTTCTAGGACTGGAACTCAGAACCAGAGCCCTACACCTCATTCAGAATTTTAACCATTATCCTAACCTTAACCAAAACCTTTACTCTAAACCTAACCAAGTTAACCTGACGCCTGAACCTAACGCCTGAACCTAACCTGGTAAATCTAGGCCTAACCCTAACCCTTATTCTAACCCTAACCAAGGAACCCAGGCCTAAACCTAAGATAGTAATCTGATGCCTAACCCTAAAACCTTACCCTAACCAGTTCCTAAACAAAACCGTTAATCCTTCCTAAATTACCTTAGAATTAGATTACAATTAAATTATTTGGACACACACTGGGGTTTGATCAACCTCGGCTGGGCCTCCCTCAGGTGAGGGTGTCTAGTCGTAATGGCCGAAACATCCAGTGATCCTGAGGTCAACTACTGATGATGTGTTCAATCAAACTAGGAAATCAAAATAGTGCCTATAGAAAAAAATAGTCCAACCAACTCCGTTTAAATTAAACAAACAACCACCTCTTTTTTTTTAAAAATAAAAAAAACCAATTTGGCAAAGGGAATATGTGAGAATGGGGGGTCTTAATGACGAGCGTCGGCCAGTGCATTGCCTTTGGCGCCCTAATCCAAACTGCCCAGTCGTTGGACGAAGCAGGGGGTGTCATCGAGATATCTCTTCTAACCCTAACCCAGCCCGAGCCATCGGACGAGCGAGCCCTCTTTGAAAAACGATTTGCATATTCCCACCAAAACAATTCTCCTCTCTCCTCCATTTCCAATAGGAAACAGGAAAACGCCTTTTTTTCTCTCTCTCTTAGGCTCCCTACACCTGCAACCAAGAATCAACGCAAGGATGTGAACTGATGGGTGACACAAAGGAGTAAAGAACTAGTCTAAGGACCCCAAATCCTCAAACATAACCCAGTGTAACTGATAACGATACTTCTAAACCACAAGAAAGGTCAGGAACAAAGACTAGAACCAGCAGAGTTTATTCAAAGCAAGAGACAGAAAAAACCCAGACCTGAGCTCTGTCTTCAAATCTGAAAAAAGATGAATATTAAGTTTCTAGAAAATAATACACCACCCAGACTTACCAGAGATCAACCTTTATAAACAAACCCTAGAGGAAATCACAAAACAATTAAAATTAGCATATTGAAAACTCAAGTATTTCATTCATTAAAAGAATCACTCTTCTCCCTTTTTTCCCTCACTTCAGTAAGTGAGAGAGTTAAAGGGGGGGACAGAGTACACAGCCCGATCCGGCGGGGGAGGGCTAGCCCGGACAGGCTTCTCTCCCTGACTCTGTTTCCCTCATTTCATTTTGTTATCACAAGAAATTAGGAATATATCAAATTTAAGATTTTAATAATTTTAAATTAATAAATTATAAATAAATTGTTTTAAATTAATGAATTATATATCTATATATTGGTTTAATGATTAATTAAGAGTTATATTACTTTGTCAGATAAATAAAACCCACAATTATTCAATTTTAAACAGGTTTAATAGATTACCATCTGGACCACCTGCAGCAATGCATTCTGGGAAAATGAACACTTCCTGAAAAAAGTCCCGTTTTTCTCTAAATATCTCTGCAGATTAGCCACACAAAATTAAAATTATAGGATAATTACCATCCCCAGAGGAAGAACTCTTAACAAAGACCATGTTAGAGTATAAAATTTAAAACGTGATAACACCATAACTAAGAGTGACTACACACAGAGTATAGTGGACACACATGCAAGCAGCACTCTAAGGCAAATCATGGAGGAATCCAAGATCAGTCTGCTGTTGTAATAAGATTAAAGCATGTCCTGGTGTCTAGCGGTGTATGAAACCCAGAACAGCACTTATAATTTAAAACTTAATTAGCTTCATAGCTCCTAGCTCCTAGCTTCTAGGTTCTAGCTTTTAGGTTCTAGCTCCTAGCTTCACAGCATTCAGCTCCTGCTTCAAAACCAACAGAAGGATGAACACCGTGATGCTTCAACCCCCACTGACCCCTGAGCAGTGTGTGAGTATGACCCAGCTGTCCTATCAAGGTCGAACTACTGAAGAGGCTTAAACCTGAAAGGATGCTCACTCCAGAGTCTCTTCTAGGACTGGAACTCAGAACCAGAGCCCTACACCTCATTCAGAATTTTAACCATTATCCTAACCTTAACCAAAACCTTTACTCTAAACCTAACCAAGTTAACCTGACGCCTGAACCTAACGCCTGAACCTAACCTGGTAAATCTAGGCCTAACCCTAACCCTTATTCTAACCCTAACCAAGGAACCCAGGCCTAAACCTAAGATAGTAATCTGATGCCTAACCCTAAAACCTTACCCTAACCAGTTCCTAAACAAAACCGTTAATCCTTCCTAAATTACCTTAGAATTAGATTACAATTAAATTATTTGGACACACACTGGGGTTTGATCAACCTCGGCTGGGCCTCCCTCAGGTGAGGGTGTCTAGTCGTAATGGCCGAAACATCCAGTGATCCTGAGGTCAACTACTGATGATGTGTTCAATCAAACTAGGAAATCAAAATAGTGCCTATAGAAAAAAATAGTCCAACCAACTCCGTTTAAATTAAACAAACAACCACCTCGTTTTTTTAAAAATAAAAAAAACCAATTTGGCAAAGGGAATATGTGAGAATGGGGGGTCTTAATGACGAGCGTCGGCCAGTGCATTGCCTTTGGCGCCCTAATCCAAACTGCCCAGTCGTTGGACGAAGCAGGGGGTGTCATCGAGATATCTCTTCTAACCCTAACCCAGCCCGAGCCATCGGACGAGCGAGCCCTCTTTGAAAAACGATTTGCATATTCCCACCAAAACAATTCTCCTCTCTCCTCCATTTCCAATAGGAAACAGGAAAACGCCTTTTTTTCTCTCTCTCTTAGGCTCCCTACACCTGCAACCAAGAATCAACGCAAGGATGTGAACTGATGGGTGACACAAAGGAGTAAAGAACTAGTCTAAGGACCCCAAATCCTCAAACATAACCCAGTGTAACTGATAACGATACTTCTAAACCACAAGAAAGGTCAGGAACAAAGACTAGAACCAGCAGAGTTTATTCAAAGCAAGAGACAGAAAAAACCCAGACCTGAGCTCTGTCTTCAAATCTGAAAAAAGATGAATATTAAGTTTCTAGAAAATAATACACCACCCAGACTTACCAGAGATCAACCTTTATAAACAAACCCTAGAGGAAATCACAAAACAATTAAAATTAGCATATTGAAAACTCAAGTATTTCATTCATTAAAAGAATCACTCTTCTCCCTTTTTTCCCTCACTTCAGTAAGTGAGAGAGTTAAAGGGGGGGACAGAGTACACAGCCCGATCCGGCGGGGGAGGGCTAGCCCGGACAGGCTTCTCTCCCTGACTCTGTTTCCCTCATTTCATTTTGTTATCACAAGAAATTAGGAATATATCAAATTTAAGATTTTAATAATTTTAAATTAATAAATTATAAATAAATTGTTTTAAATTAATGAATTATATATCTATATATTGGTTTAATGATTAATTAAGAGTTATATTACTTTGTCAGATAAATAAAACCCACAATTATTCAATTTTAAACAGGTTTAATAGATTACCATCTGGACCACCTGCAGCAATGCATTCTGGGAAAATGAACACTTCCTGAAAAAAGTCCCGTTTTTCTCTAAATATCTCTGCAGATTAGCCACACAAAATTAAAATTATAGGATAATTACCATCCCCAGAGGAAGAACTCTTAACAAAGACCATGTTAGAGTATAAAATTTAAAACGTGATAACACCATAACTAAGAGTGACTACACACAGAGTATAGTGGACACACATGCAAGCAGCACTCTAAGGCAAATCATGGAGGAATCCAAGATCAGTCTGCTGTTGTAATAAGATTAAAGCATGTCCTGGTGTCTAGCGGTGTATGAAACCCAGAACAGCACTTATAATTTAAAACTTAATTAGCTTCATAGCTCCTAGCTCCTAGCTTCTAGGTTCTAGCTTTTAGGTTCTAGCTCCTAGCTTCACAGCATTCAGCTCCTGCTTCAAAACCAACAGAAGGATGAACACCGTGATGCTTCAACCCCCACTGACCCCTGAGCAGTGTGTGAGTATGACCCAGCTGTCCTATCAAGGTCGAACTACTGAAGAGGCTTAAACCTGAAAGGATGCTCACTCCAGAGTCTCTTCTAGGACTGGAACTCAGAACCAGAGCCCTACACCTCATTCAGAATTTTAACCATTATCCTAACCTTAACCAAAACCTTTACTCTAAACCTAACCAAGTTAACCTGACGCCTGAACCTAACGCCTGAACCTAACCTGGTAAATCTAGGCCTAACCCTAACCCTTATTCTAACCCTAACCAAGGAACCCAGGCCTAAACCTAAGATAGTAATCTGATGCCTAACCCTAAAACCTTACCCTAACCAGTTCCTAAACAAAACCGTTAATCCTTCCTAAATTACCTTAGAATTAGATTACAATTAAATTATTTGGACACACACTGGGGTTTGATCAACCTCGGCTGGGCCTCCCTCAGGTGAGGGTGTCTAGTCGTAATGGCCGAAACATCCAGTGATCCTGAGGTCAACTACTGATGATGTGTTCAATCAAACTAGGAAATCAAAATAGTGCCTATAGAAAAAAATAGTCCAACCAACTCCGTTTAAATTAAACAAACAACCACCTCGTTTTTTTAAAAATAAAAAAAACCAATTTGGCAAAGGGAATATGTGAGAATGGGGGGTCTTAATGACGAGCGTCGGCCAGTGCATTGCCTTTGGCGCCCTAATCCAAACTGCCCAGTCGTTGGACGAAGCAGGGGGTGTCATCGAGATATCTCTTCTAACCCTAACCCAGCCCGAGCCATCGGACGAGCGAGCCCTCTTTGAAAAACGATTTGCATATTCCCACCAAAACAATTCTCCTCTCTCCTCCATTTCCAATAGGAAACAGGAAAACGCCTTTTTTTCTCTCTCTCTTAGGCTCCCTACACCTGCAACCAAGAATCAACGCAAGGATGTGAACTGATGGGTGACACAAAGGAGTAAAGAACTAGTCTAAGGACCCCAAATCCTCAAACATAACCCAGTGTAACTGATAACGATACTTCTAAACCACAAGAAAGGTCAGGAACAAAGACTAGAACCAGCAGAGTTTATTCAAAGCAAGAGACAGAAAAAACCCAGACCTGAGCTCTGTCTTCAAATCTGAAAAAAGATGAATATTAAGTTTCTAGAAAATAATACACCACCCAGACTTACCAGAGATCAACCTTTATAAACAAACCCTAGAGGAAATCACAAAACAATTAAAATTAGCATATTGAAAACTCAAGTATTTCATTCATTAAAAGAATCACTCTTCTCCCTTTTTTCCCTCACTTCAGTAAGTGAGAGAGTTAAAGGGGGGGACAGAGTACACAGCCCGATCCGGCGGGGGAGGGCTAGCCCGGACAGGCTTCTCTCCCTGACTCTGTTTCCCTCATTTCATTTTGTTATCACAAGAAATTAGGAATATATCAAATTTAAGATTTTAATAATTTTAAATTAATAAATTATAAATAAATTGTTTTAAATTAATGAATTATATATCTATATATTGGTTTAATGATTAATTAAGAGTTATATTACTTTGTCAGATAAATAAAACCCACAATTATTCAATTTTAAACAGGTTTAATAGATTACCATCTGGACCACCTGCAGCAATGCATTCTGGGAAAATGAACACTTCCTGAAAAAAGTCCCGTTTTTCTCTAAATATCTCTGCAGATTAGCCACACAAAATTAAAATTATAGGATAATTACCATCCCCAGAGGAAGAACTCTTAACAAAGACCATGTTAGAGTATAAAATTTAAAACGTGATAACACCATAACTAAGAGTGACTACACACAGAGTATAGTGGACACACATGCAAGCAGCACTCTAAGGCAAATCATGGAGGAATCCAAGATCAGTCTGCTGTTGTAATAAGATTAAAGCATGTCCTGGTGTCTAGCGGTGTATGAAACCCAGAACAGCACTTATAATTTAAAACTTAATTAGCTTCATAGCTCCTAGCTCCTAGCTTCTAGGTTCTAGCTTTTAGGTTCTAGCTCCTAGCTTCACAGCATTCAGCTCCTGCTTCAAAACCAACAGAAGGATGAACACCGTGATGCTTCAACCCCCACTGACCCCTGAGCAGTGTGTGAGTATGACCCAGCTGTCCTATCAAGGTCGAACTACTGAAGAGGCTTAAACCTGAAAGGATGCTCACTCCAGAGTCTCTTCTAGGACTGGAACTCAGAACCAGAGCCCTACACCTCATTCAGAATTTTAACCATTATCCTAACCTTAACCAAAACCTTTACTCTAAACCTAACCAAGTTAACCTGACGCCTGAACCTAACGCCTGAACCTAACCTGGTAAATCTAGGCCTAACCCTAACCCTTATTCTAACCCTAACCAAGGAACCCAGGCCTAAACCTAAGATAGTAATCTGATGCCTAACCCTAAAACCTTACCCTAACCAGTTCCTAAACAAAACCGTTAATCCTTCCTAAATTACCTTAGAATTAGATTACAATTAAATTATTTGGACACACACTGGGGTTTGATCAACCTCGGCTGGGCCTCCCTCAGGTGAGGGTGTCTAGTCGTAATGGCCGAAACATCCAGTGATCCTGAGGTCAACTACTGATGATGTGTTCAATCAAACTAGGAAATCAAAATAGTGCCTATAGAAAAAAATAGTCCAACCAACTCCGTTTAAATTAAACAAACAACCACCTCGTTTTTTTAAAAATAAAAAAAACCAATTTGGCAAAGGGAATATGTGAGAATGGGGGGTCTTAATGACGAGCGTCGGCCAGTGCATTGCCTTTGGCGCCCTAATCCAAACTGCCCAGTCGTTGGACGAAGCAGGGGGTGTCATCGAGATATCTCTTCTAACCCTAACCCAGCCCGAGCCATCGGACGAGCGAGCCCTCTTTGAAAAACGATTTGCATATTCCCACCAAAACAATTCTCCTCTCTCCTCCATTTCCAATAGGAAACAGGAAAACGCCTTTTTTTCTCTCTCTCTTAGGCTCCCTACACCTGCAACCAAGAATCAACGCAAGGATGTGAACTGATGGGTGACACAAAGGAGTAAAGAACTAGTCTAAGGACCCCAAATCCTCAAACATAACCCAGTGTAACTGATAACGATACTTCTAAACCACAAGAAAGGTCAGGAACAAAGACTAGAACCAGCAGAGTTTATTCAAAGCAAGAGACAGAAAAAACCCAGACCTGAGCTCTGTCTTCAAATCTGAAAAAAGATGAATATTAAGTTTCTAGAAAATAATACACCACCCAGACTTACCAGAGATCAACCTTTATAAACAAACCCTAGAGGAAATCACAAAACAATTAAAATTAGCATATTGAAAACTCAAGTATTTCATTCATTAAAAGAATCACTCTTCTCCCTTTTTTCCCTCACTTCAGTAAGTGAGAGAGTTAAAGGGGGGGACAGAGTACACAGCCCGATCCGGCGGGGGAGGGCTAGCCCGGACAGGCTTCTCTCCCTGACTCTGTTTCCCTCATTTCATTTTGTTATCACAAGAAATTAGGAATATATCAAATTTAAGATTTTAATAATTTTAAATTAATAAATTATAAATAAATTGTTTTAAATTAATGAATTATATATCTATATATTGGTTTAATGATTAATTAAGAGTTATATTACTTTGTCAGATAAATAAAACCCACAATTATTCAATTTTAAACAGGTTTAATAGATTACCATCTGGACCACCTGCAGCAATGCATTCTGGGAAAATGAACACTTCCTGAAAAAAGTCCCGTTTTTCTCTAAATATCTCTGCAGATTAGCCACACAAAATTAAAATTATAGGATAATTACCATCCCCAGAGGAAGAACTCTTAACAAAGACCATGTTAGAGTATAAAATTTAAAACGTGATAACACCATAACTAAGAGTGACTACACACAGAGTATAGTGGACACACATGCAAGCAGCACTCTAAGGCAAATCATGGAGGAATCCAAGATCAGTCTGCTGTTGTAATAAGATTAAAGCATGTCCTGGTGTCTAGCGGTGTATGAAACCCAGAACAGCACTTATAATTTAAAACTTAATTAGCTTCATAGCTCCTAGCTCCTAGCTTCTAGGTTCTAGCTTTTAGGTTCTAGCTCCTAGCTTCACAGCATTCAGCTCCTGCTTCAAAACCAACAGAAGGATGAACACCGTGATGCTTCAACCCCCACTGACCCCTGAGCAGTGTGTGAGTATGACCCAGCTGTCCTATCAAGGTCGAACTACTGAAGAGGCTTAAACCTGAAAGGATGCTCACTCCAGAGTCTCTTCTAGGACTGGAACTCAGAACCAGAGCCCTACACCTCATTCAGAATTTTAACCATTATCCTAACCTTAACCAAAACCTTTACTCTAAACCTAACCAAGTTAACCTGACGCCTGAACCTAACGCCTGAACCTAACCTGGTAAATCTAGGCCTAACCCTAACCCTTATTCTAACCCTAACCAAGGAACCCAGGCCTAAACCTAAGATAGTAATCTGATGCCTAACCCTAAAACCTTACCCTAACCAGTTCCTAAACAAAACCGTTAATCCTTCCTAAATTACCTTAGAATTAGATTACAATTAAATTATTTGGACACACACTGGGGTTTGATCAACCTCGGCTGGGCCTCCCTCAGGTGAGGGTGTCTAGTCGTAATGGCCGAAACATCCAGTGATCCTGAGGTCAACTACTGATGATGTGTTCAATCAAACTAGGAAATCAAAATAGTGCCTATAGAAAAAAATAGTCCAACCAACTCCGTTTAAATTAAACAAACAACCACCTCGTTTTTTTAAAAATAAAAAAAACCAATTTGGCAAAGGGAATATGTGAGAATGGGGGGTCTTAATGACGAGCGTCGGCCAGTGCATTGCCTTTGGCGCCCTAATCCAAACTGCCCAGTCGTTGGACGAAGCAGGGGGTGTCATCGAGATATCTCTTCTAACCCTAACCCAGCCCGAGCCATCGGACGAGCGAGCCCTCTTTGAAAAACGATTTGCATATTCCCACCAAAACAATTCTCCTCTCTCCTCCATTTCCAATAGGAAACAGGAAAACGCCTTTTTTTCTCTCTCTCTTAGGCTCCCTACACCTGCAACCAAGAATCAACGCAAGGATGTGAACTGATGGGTGACACAAAGGAGTAAAGAACTAGTCTAAGGACCCCAAATCCTCAAACATAACCCAGTGTAACTGATAACGATACTTCTAAACCACAAGAAAGGTCAGGAACAAAGACTAGAACCAGCAGAGTTTATTCAAAGCAAGAGACAGAAAAAACCCAGACCTGAGCTCTGTCTTCAAATCTGAAAAAAGATGAATATTAAGTTTCTAGAAAATAATACACCACCCAGACTTACCAGAGATCAACCTTTATAAACAAACCCTAGAGGAAATCACAAAACAATTAAAATTAGCATATTGAAAACTCAAGTATTTCATTCATTAAAAGAATCACTCTTCTCCCTTTTTTCCCTCACTTCAGTAAGTGAGAGAGTTAAAGGGGGGGACAGAGTACACAGCCCGATCCGGCGGGGGAGGGCTAGCCCGGACAGGCTTCTCTCCCTGACTCTGTTTCCCTCATTTCATTTTGTTATCACAAGAAATTAGGAATATATCAAATTTAAGATTTTAATAATTTTAAATTAATAAATTATAAATAAATTGTTTTAAATTAATGAATTATATATCTATATATTGGTTTAATGATTAATTAAGAGTTATATTACTTTGTCAGATAAATAAAACCCACAATTATTCAATTTTAAACAGGTTTAATAGATTACCATCTGGACCACCTGCAGCAATGCATTCTGGGAAAATGAACACTTCCTGAAAAAAGTCCCGTTTTTCTCTAAATATCTCTGCAGATTAGCCACACAAAATTAAAATTATAGGATAATTACCATCCCCAGAGGAAGAACTCTTAACAAAGACCATGTTAGAGTATAAAATTTAAAACGTGATAACACCATAACTAAGAGTGACTACACACAGAGTATAGTGGACACACATGCAAGCAGCACTCTAAGGCAAATCATGGAGGAATCCAAGATCAGTCTGCTGTTGTAATAAGATTAAAGCATGTCCTGGTGTCTAGCGGTGTATGAAACCCAGAACAGCACTTATAATTTAAAACTTAATTAGCTTCATAGCTCCTAGCTCCTAGCTTCTAGGTTCTAGCTTTTAGGTTCTAGCTCCTAGCTTCACAGCATTCAGCTCCTGCTTCAAAACCAACAGAAGGATGAACACCGTGATGCTTCAACCCCCACTGACCCCTGAGCAGTGTGTGAGTATGACCCAGCTGTCCTATCAAGGTCGAACTACTGAAGAGGCTTAAACCTGAAAGGATGCTCACTCCAGAGTCTCTTCTAGGACTGGAACTCAGAACCAGAGCCCTACACCTCATTCAGAATTTTAACCATTATCCTAACCTTAACCAAAACCTTTACTCTAAACCTAACCAAGTTAACCTGACGCCTGAACCTAACGCCTGAACCTAACCTGGTAAATCTAGGCCTAACCCTAACCCTTATTCTAACCCTAACCAAGGAACCCAGGCCTAAACCTAAGATAGTAATCTGATGCCTAACCCTAAAACCTTACCCTAACCAGTTCCTAAACAAAACCGTTAATCCTTCCTAAATTACCTTAGAATTAGATTACAATTAAATTATTTGGACACACACTGGGGTTTGATCAACCTCGGCTGGGCCTCCCTCAGGTGAGGGTGTCTAGTCGTAATGGCCGAAACATCCAGTGATCCTGAGGTCAACTACTGATGATGTGTTCAATCAAACTAGGAAATCAAAATAGTGCCTATAGAAAAAAATAGTCCAACCAACTCCGTTTAAATTAAACAAACAACCACCTCGTTTTTTTAAAAATAAAAAAAACCAATTTGGCAAAGGGAATATGTGAGAATGGGGGGTCTTAATGACGAGCGTCGGCCAGTGCATTGCCTTTGGCGCCCTAATCCAAACTGCCCAGTCGTTGGACGAAGCAGGGGGTGTCATCGAGATATCTCTTCTAACCCTAACCCAGCCCGAGCCATCGGACGAGCGAGCCCTCTTTGAAAAACGATTTGCATATTCCCACCAAAACAATTCTCCTCTCTCCTCCATTTCCAATAGGAAACAGGAAAACGCCTTTTTTTCTCTCTCTCTTAGGCTCCCTACACCTGCAACCAAGAATCAACGCAAGGATGTGAACTGATGGGTGACACAAAGGAGTAAAGAACTAGTCTAAGGACCCCAAATCCTCAAACATAACCCAGTGTAACTGATAACGATACTTCTAAACCACAAGAAAGGTCAGGAACAAAGACTAGAACCAGCAGAGTTTATTCAAAGCAAGAGACAGAAAAAACCCAGACCTGAGCTCTGTCTTCAAATCTGAAAAAAGATGAATATTAAGTTTCTAGAAAATAATACACCACCCAGACTTACCAGAGATCAACCTTTATAAACAAACCCTAGAGGAAATCACAAAACAATTAAAATTAGCATATTGAAAACTCAAGTATTTCATTCATTAAAAGAATCACTCTTCTCCCTTTTTTCCCTCACTTCAGTAAGTGAGAGAGTTAAAGGGGGGGACAGAGTACACAGCCCGATCCGGCGGGGGAGGGCTAGCCCGGACAGGCTTCTCTCCCTGACTCTGTTTCCCTCATTTCATTTTGTTATCACAAGAAATTAGGAATATATCAAATTTAAGATTTTAATAATTTTAAATTAATAAATTATAAATAAATTGTTTTAAATTAATGAATTATATATCTATATATTGGTTTAATGATTAATTAAGAGTTATATTACTTTGTCAGATAAATAAAACCCACAATTATTCAATTTTAAACAGGTTTAATAGATTACCATCTGGACCACCTGCAGCAATGCATTCTGGGAAAATGAACACTTCCTGAAAAAAGTCCCGTTTTTCTCTAAATATCTCTGCAGATTAGCCACACAAAATTAAAATTATAGGATAATTACCATCCCCAGAGGAAGAACTCTTAACAAAGACCATGTTAGAGTATAAAATTTAAAACGTGATAACACCATAACTAAGAGTGACTACACACAGAGTATAGTGGACACACATGCAAGCAGCACTCTAAGGCAAATCATGGAGGAATCCAAGATCAGTCTGCTGTTGTAATAAGATTAAAGCATGTCCTGGTGTCTAGCGGTGTATGAAACCCAGAACAGCACTTATAATTTAAAACTTAATTAGCTTCATAGCTCCTAGCTCCTAGCTTCTAGGTTCTAGCTTTTAGGTTCTAGCTCCTAGCTTCACAGCATTCAGCTCCTGCTTCAAAACCAACAGAAGGATGAACACCGTGATGCTTCAACCCCCACTGACCCCTGAGCAGTGTGTGAGTATGACCCAGCTGTCCTATCAAGGTCGAACTACTGAAGAGGCTTAAACCTGAAAGGATGCTCACTCCAGAGTCTCTTCTAGGACTGGAACTCAGAACCAGAGCCCTACACCTCATTCAGAATTTTAACCATTATCCTAACCTTAACCAAAACCTTTACTCTAAACCTAACCAAGTTAACCTGACGCCTGAACCTAACGCCTGAACCTAACCTGGTAAATCTAGGCCTAACCCTAACCCTTATTCTAACCCTAACCAAGGAACCCAGGCCTAAACCTAAGATAGTAATCTGATGCCTAACCCTAAAACCTTACCCTAACCAGTTCCTAAACAAAACCGTTAATCCTTCCTAAATTACCTTAGAATTAGATTACAATTAAATTATTTGGACACACACTGGGGTTTGATCAACCTCGGCTGGGCCTCCCTCAGGTGAGGGTGTCTAGTCGTAATGGCCGAAACATCCAGTGATCCTGAGGTCAACTACTGATGATGTGTTCAATCAAACTAGGAAATCAAAATAGTGCCTATAGAAAAAAATAGTCCAACCAACTCCGTTTAAATTAAACAAACAACCACCTCGTTTTTTTAAAAATAAAAAAAACCAATTTGGCAAAGGGAATATGTGAGAATGGGGGGTCTTAATGACGAGCGTCGGCCAGTGCATTGCCTTTGGCGCCCTAATCCAAACTGCCCAGTCGTTGGACGAAGCAGGGGGTGTCATCGAGATATCTCTTCTAACCCTAACCCAGCCCGAGCCATCGGACGAGCGAGCCCTCTTTGAAAAACGATTTGCATATTCCCACCAAAACAATTCTCCTCTCTCCTCCATTTCCAATAGGAAACAGGAAAACGCCTTTTTTTCTCTCTCTCTTAGGCTCCCTACACCTGCAACCAAGAATCAACGCAAGGATGTGAACTGATGGGTGACACAAAGGAGTAAAGAACTAGTCTAAGGACCCCAAATCCTCAAACATAACCCAGTGTAACTGATAACGATACTTCTAAACCACAAGAAAGGTCAGGAACAAAGACTAGAACCAGCAGAGTTTATTCAAAGCAAGAGACAGAAAAAACCCAGACCTGAGCTCTGTCTTCAAATCTGAAAAAAGATGAATATTAAGTTTCTAGAAAATAATACACCACCCAGACTTACCAGAGATCAACCTTTATAAACAAACCCTAGAGGAAATCACAAAACAATTAAAATTAGCATATTGAAAACTCAAGTATTTCATTCATTAAAAGAATCACTCTTCTCCCTTTTTTCCCTCACTTCAGTAAGTGAGAGAGTTAAAGGGGGGGACAGAGTACACAGCCCGATCCGGCGGGGGAGGGCTAGCCCGGACAGGCTTCTCTCCCTGACTCTGTTTCCCTCATTTCATTTTGTTATCACAAGAAATTAGGAATATATCAAATTTAAGATTTTAATAATTTTAAATTAATAAATTATAAATAAATTGTTTTAAATTAATGAATTATATATCTATATATTGGTTTAATGATTAATTAAGAGTTATATTACTTTGTCAGATAAATAAAACCCACAATTATTCAATTTTAAACAGGTTTAATAGATTACCATCTGGACCACCTGCAGCAATGCATTCTGGGAAAATGAACACTTCCTGAAAAAAGTCCCGTTTTTCTCTAAATATCTCTGCAGATTAGCCACACAAAATTAAAATTATAGGATAATTACCATCCCCAGAGGAAGAACTCTTAACAAAGACCATGTTAGAGTATAAAATTTAAAACGTGATAACACCATAACTAAGAGTGACTACACACAGAGTATAGTGGACACACATGCAAGCAGCACTCTAAGGCAAATCATGGAGGAATCCAAGATCAGTCTGCTGTTGTAATAAGATTAAAGCATGTCCTGGTGTCTAGCGGTGTATGAAACCCAGAACAGCACTTATAATTTAAAACTTAATTAGCTTCATAGCTCCTAGCTCCTAGCTTCTAGGTTCTAGCTTTTAGGTTCTAGCTCCTAGCTTCACAGCATTCAGCTCCTGCTTCAAAACCAACAGAAGGATGAACACCGTGATGCTTCAACCCCCACTGACCCCTGAGCAGTGTGTGAGTATGACCCAGCTGTCCTATCAAGGTCGAACTACTGAAGAGGCTTAAACCTGAAAGGATGCTCACTCCAGAGTCTCTTCTAGGACTGGAACTCAGAACCAGAGCCCTACACCTCATTCAGAATTTTAACCATTATCCTAACCTTAACCAAAACCTTTACTCTAAACCTAACCAAGTTAACCTGACGCCTGAACCTAACGCCTGAACCTAACCTGGTAAATCTAGGCCTAACCCTAACCCTTATTCTAACCCTAACCAAGGAACCCAGGCCTAAACCTAAGATAGTAATCTGATGCCTAACCCTAAAACCTTACCCTAACCAGTTCCTAAACAAAACCGTTAATCCTTCCTAAATTACCTTAGAATTAGATTACAATTAAATTATTTGGACACACACTGGGGTTTGATCAACCTCGGCTGGGCCTCCCTCAGGTGAGGGTGTCTAGTCGTAATGGCCGAAACATCCAGTGATCCTGA
The DNA here is from genome assembly GCF_963576545.1 of Limanda limanda. NCBI lineage: Eukaryota > Metazoa > Chordata > Actinopteri > Pleuronectiformes > Pleuronectidae > Limanda > Limanda limanda. Next base: position 34,656 of record NC_083655.1, read on the forward strand.
GGTCAACTACTGATGATGTGTTCAATCAAACTAGGAAATCAAAATAGTGCCTATAGAAAAAAATAGTCCAACCAACTCCGTTTAAATTAAACAAACAACCACCTCGTTTTTTTAAAAATAAAAAAAACCAATTTGGCAAAGGGAATATGTGAGAATGGGGGGTCTTAATGACGAGCGTCGGCCAGTGCATTGCCTTTGGCGCCCTAATCCAAACTGCCCAGTCGTTGGACGAAGCAGGGGGTGTCATCGAGATATCTCTTCTAACCCTAACCCAGCCCGAGCCATCGGACGAGCGAGCCCTCTTTGAAAAACGATTTGCATATTCCCACCAAAACAATTCTCCTCTCTCCTCCATTTCCAATAGGAAACAGGAAAACGCCTTTTTTTCTCTCTCTCTTAGGCTCCCTACACCTGCAACCAAGAATCAACGCAAGGATGTGAACTGATGGGTGACACAAAGGAGTAAAGAACTAGTCTAAGGACCCCAAATCCTCAAACATAACCCAGTGTAACTGATAACGATACTTCTAAACCACAAGAAAGGTCAGGAACAAAGACTAGAACCAGCAGAGTTTATTCAAAGCAAGAGACAGAAAAAACCCAGACCTGAGCTCTGTCTTCAAATCTGAAAAAAGATGAATATTAAGTTTCTAGAAAATAATACACCACCCAGACTTACCAGAGATCAACCTTTATAAACAAACCCTAGAGGAAATCACAAAACAATTAAAATTAGCATATTGAAAACTCAAGTATTTCATTCATTAAAAGAATCACTCTTCTCCCTTTTTTCCCTCACTTCAGTAAGTGAGAGAGTTAAAGGGGGGGACAGAGTACACAGCCCGATCCGGCGGGGGAGGGCTAGCCCGGACAGGCTTCTCTCCCTGACTCTGTTTCCCTCATTTCATTTTGTTATCACAAGAAATTAGGAATATATCAAATTTAAGATTTTAATAATTTTAAATTAATAAATTATAAATAAATTGTTTTAAATTAATGAATTATATATCTATATATTGGTTTAATGATTAATTAAGAGTTATATTACTTTGTCAGATAAATAAAACCCACAATTATTCAATTTTAAACAGGTTTAATAGATTACCATCTGGACCACCTGCAGCAATGCATTCTGGGAAAATGAACACTTCCTGAAAAAAGTCCCGTTTTTCTCTAAATATCTCTGCAGATTAGCCACACAAAATTAAAATTATAGGATAATTACCATCCCCAGAGGAAGAACTCTTAACAAAGACCATGTTAGAGTATAAAATTTAAAACGTGATAACACCATAACTAAGAGTGACTACACACAGAGTATAGTGGACACACATGTAAGCAGCACTCTAAGGCAAATCATGGAGGAATCCAAGATCAGTCTGCTGTTGTAATAAGATTAAAGCATGTCCTGGTGTCTAGCGGTGTATGAAACCCAGAACAGCACTTATAATTTAAAACTTAATTAGCTTCATAGCTCCTAGCTCCTAGCTTCTAGGTTCTAGCTTTTAGGTTCTAGCTCCTAGCTTCACAGCATTCAGCTCCTGCTTCAAAACCAACAGAAGGATGAACACCGTGATGCTTCAACCCCCACTGACCCCTGAGCAGTGTGTGAGTATGACCCAGCTGTCCTATCAAGGTCGAACTACTGAAGAGGCTTAAACCTGAAAGGATGCTCACTCCAGAGTCTCTTCTAGGACTGGAACTCAGAACCAGAGCCCTACACCTCATTCAGAATTTTAACCATTATCCTAACCTTAACCAAAACCTTTACTCTAAACCTAACCAAGTTAACCTGACGCCTGAACCTAACGCCTGAACCTAACCTGGTAAATCTAGGCCTAACCCTAACCCTTATTCTAACCCTAACCAAGGAACCCAGGCCTAAACCTAAGATAGTAATCTGATGCCTAACCCTAAAACCTTACCCTAACCAGTTCCTAAACAAAACCGTTAATCCTTCCTAAATTACCTTAGAATTAGATTACAATTAAATTATTTGGACACACACTGGGGTTTGATCAACCTCGGCTGGGCCTCCCTCAGGTGAGGGTGTCTAGTCGTAATGGCCGAAACATCCAGTGATCCTGAGGTCAACTACTGATGATGTGTTCAATCAAACTAGGAAATCAAAATAGTGCCTATAGAAAAAAATAGTCCAACCAACTCCGTTTAAATTAAACAAACAACCACCTCGTTTTTTTAAAAATAAAAAAAACCAATTTGGCAAAGGGAATATGTGAGAATGGGGGGTCTTAATGACGAGCGTCGGCCAGTGCATTGCCTTTGGCGCCCTAATCCAAACTGCCCAGTCGTTGGACGAAGCAGGGGGTGTCATCGAGATATCTCTTCTAACCCTAACCCAGCCCGAGCCATCGGACGAGCGAGCCCTCTTTGAAAAACGATTTGCATATTCCCACCAAAACAATTCTCCTCTCTCCTCCATTTCCAATAGGAAACAGGAAAACGCTTTTTTTTTTCTCTCTCTCTTAGGCTCCCTACACCTGCAACCAAGAATCAACGCAAGGATGTGAACTGATGGGTGACACAAAGGAGTAAAGAACTAGTCTAAGGACCCCAAATCCTCAAACATAACCCAGTGTAACTGATAACGATACTTCTAAACCACAAGAAAGGTCAGGAACAAAGACTAGAACCAGCAGAGTTTATTCAAAGCAAGAGACAGAAAAAACCCAGACCTGAGCTCTGTCTTCAAATCTGAAAAAAGATGAATATTAAGTTTCTAGAAAATAATACACCACCCAGACTTACCAGAGATCAACCTTTATAAACAAACCCTAGAGGAAATCACAAAACAATTAAAATTAGCATATTGAAAACTCAAGTATTTCATTCATTAAAAGAATCACTCTTCTCCCTTTTTTCCCTCACTTCAGTAAGTGAGAGAGTTAAAGGGGGGGACAGAGTACACAGCCCGATCCGGCGGGGGAGGGCTAGCCCGGACAGGCTTCTCTCCCTGACTCTGTTTCCCTCATTTCATTTTGTTATCACAAGAAATTAGGAATATATCAAATTTAAGATTTTAATAATTTTAAATTAATAAATTATAAATAAATTGTTTTAAATTAATGAATTATATATCTATATATTGGTTTAATGATTAATTAAGAGTTATATTACTTTGTCAGATAAATAAAACCCACAATTATTCAATTTTAAACAGGTTTAATAGATTACCATCTGGACCACCTGCAGCAATGCATTCTGGGAAAATGAACACTTCCTGAAAAAAGTCCCGTTTTTCTCTAAATATCTCTGCAGATTAGCCACACAAAATTAAAATTATAGGATAATTACCATCCCCAGAGGAAGAACTCTTAACAAAGACCATGTTAGAGTATAAAATTTAAAACGTGATAACACCATAACTAAGAGTGACTACACACAGAGTATAGTGGACACACATGCAAGCAGCACTCTAAGGCAAATCATGGAGGAATCCAAGATCAGTCTGCTGTTGTAATAAGATTAAAGCATGTCCTGGTGTCTAGCGGTGTATGAAACCCAGAACAGCACTTATAATTTAAAACTTAATTAGCTTCATAGCTCCTAGCTCCTAGCTTCTAGGTTCTAGCTTTTAGGTTCTAGCTCCTAGCTTCACAGCATTCAGCTCCTGCTTCAAAACCAACAGAAGGATGAACACCGTGATGCTTCAACCCCCACTGACCCCTGAGCAGTGTGTGAGTATGACCCAGCTGTCCTATCAAGGTCGAACTACTGAAGAGGCTTAAACCTGAAAGGATGCTCACTCCAGAGTCTCTTCTAGGACTGGAACTCAGAACCAGAGCCCTACACCTCATTCAGAATTTTAACCATTATCCTAACCTTAACCAAAACCTTTACTCTAAACCTAACCAAGTTAACCTGACGCCTGAACCTAACGCCTGAACCTAACCTGGTAAATCTAGGCCTAACCCTAACCCTTATTCTAACCCTAACCAAGGAACCCAGGCCTAAACCTAAGATAGTAATCTGATGCCTAACCCTAAAACCTTACCCTAACCAGTTCCTAAACAAAACCGTTAATCCTTCCTAAATTACCTTAGAATTAGATTACAATTAAATTATTTGGACACACACTGGGGTTTGATCAACCTCGGCTGGGCCTCCCTCAGGTGAGGGTGTCTAGTCGTAATGGCCGAAACATCCAGTGATCCTGAGGTCAACTACTGATGATGTGTTCAATCAAACTAGGAAATCAAAATAGTGCCTATAGAAAAAAATAGTCCAACCAACTCCGTTTAAATTAAACAAACAACCACCTCGTTTTTTTAAAAATAAAAAAAACCAATTTGGCAAAGGGAATATGTGAGAATGGGGGGTCTTAATGACGAGCGTCGGCCAGTGCATTGCCTTTGGCGCCCTAATCCAAACTGCCCAGTCGTTGGACGAAGCAGGGGGTGTCATCGAGATATCTCTTCTAACCCTAACCCAGCCCGAGCCATCGGACGAGCGAGCCCTCTTTGAAAAACGATTTGCATATTCCCACCAAAACAATTCTCCTCTCTCCTCCATTTCCAATAGGAAACAGGAAAACGCCTTTTTTTCTCTCTCTCTTAGGCTCCCTACACCTGCAACCAAGAATCAACGCAAGGATGTGAACTGATGGGTGACACAAAGGAGTAAAGAACTAGTCTAAGGACCCCAAATCCTCAAACATAACCCAGTGTAACTGATAACGATACTTCTAAACCACAAGAAAGGTCAGGAACAAAGACTAGAACCAGCAGAGTTTATTCAAAGCAAGAGACAGAAAAAACCCAGACCTGAGCTCTGTCTTCAAATCTGAAAAAAGATGAATATTAAGTTTCTAGAAAATAATACACCACCCAGACTTACCAGAGATCAACCTTTATAAACAAACCCTAGAGGAAATCACAAAACAATTAAAATTAGCATATTGAAAACTCAAGTATTTCATTCATTAAAAGAATCACTCTTCTCCCTTTTTTCCCTCACTTCAGTAAGTGAGAGAGTTAAAGGGGGGGACAGAGTACACAGCCCGATCCGGCGGGGGAGGGCTAGCCCGGACAGGCTTCTCTCCCTGACTCTGTTTCCCTCATTTCATTTTGTTATCACAAGAAATTAGGAATATATCAAATTTAAGATTTTAATAATTTTAAATTAATAAATTATAAATAAATTGTTTTAAATTAATGAATTATATATCTATATATTGGTTTAATGATTAATTAAGAGTTATATTACTTTGTCAGATAAATAAAACCCACAATTATTCAATTTTAAACAGGTTTAATAGATTACCATCTGGACCACCTGCAGCAATGCATTCTGGGAAAATGAACACTTCCTGAAAAAAGTCCCGTTTTTCTCTAAATATCTCTGCAGATTAGCCACACAAAATTAAAATTATAGGATAATTACCATCCCCAGAGGAAGAACTCTTAACAAAGACCATGTTAGAGTATAAAATTTAAAACGTGATAACACCATAACTAAGAGTGACTACACACAGAGTATAGTGGACACACATGCAAGCAGCACTCTAAGGCAAATCATGGAGGAATCCAAGATCAGTCTGCTGTTGTAATAAGATTAAAGCATGTCCTGGTGTCTAGCGGTGTATGAAACCCAGAACAGCACTTATAATTTAAAACTTAATTAGCTTCATAGCTCCTAGCTCCTAGCTTCTAGGTTCTAGCTTTTAGGTTCTAGCTCCTAGCTTCACAGCATTCAGCTCCTGCTTCAAAACCAACAGAAGGATGAACACCGTGATGCTTCAACCCCCACTGACCCCTGAGCAGTGTGTGAGTATGACCCAGCTGTCCTATCAAGGTCGAACTACTGAAGAGGCTTAAACCTGAAAGGATGCTCACTCCAGAGTCTCTTCTAGGACTGGAACTCAGAACCAGAGCCCTACACCTCATTCAGAATTTTAACCATTATCCTAACCTTAACCAAAACCTTTACTCTAAACCTAACCAAGTTAACCTGACGCCTGAACCTAACGCCTGAACCTAACCTGGTAAATCTAGGCCTAACCCTAACCCTTATTCTAACCCTAACCAAGGAACCCAGGCCTAAACCTAAGATAGTAATCTGATGCCTAACCCTAAAACCTTACCCTAACCAGTTCCTAAACAAAACCGTTAATCCTTCCTAAATTACCTTAGAATTAGATTACAATTAAATTATTTGGACACACACTGGGGTTTGATCAACCTCGGCTGGGCCTCCCTCAGGTGAGGGTGTCTAGTCGTAATGGCCGAAACATCCAGTGATCCTGAGGTCAACTACTGATGATGTGTTCAATCAAACTAGGAAATCAAAATAGTGCCTATAGAAAAAAATAGTCCAACCAACTCCGTTTAAATTAAACAAACAACCACCTCGTTTTTTTAAAAATAAAAAAAACCAATTTGGCAAAGGGAATATGTGAGAATGGGGGGTCTTAATGACGAGCGTCGGCCAGTGCATTGCCTTTGGCGCCCTAATCCAAACTGCCCAGTCGTTGGACGAAGCAGGGGGTGTCATCGAGATATCTCTTCTAACCCTAACCCAGCCCGAGCCATCGGACGAGCGAGCCCTCTTTGAAAAACGATTTGCATATTCCCACCAAAACAATTCTCCTCTCTCCTCCATTTCCAATAGGAAACAGGAAAACGCCTTTTTTTCTCTCTCTCTTAGGCTCCCTACACCTGCAACCAAGAATCAACGCAAGGATGTGAACTGATGGGTGACACAAAGGAGTAAAGAACTAGTCTAAGGACCCCAAATCCTCAAACATAACCCAGTGTAACTGATAACGATACTTCTAAACCACAAGAAAGGTCAGGAACAAAGACTAGAACCAGCAGAGTTTATTCAAAGCAAGAGACAGAAAAAACCCAGACCTGAGCTCTGTCTTCAAATCTGAAAAAAGATGAATATTAAGTTTCTAGAAAATAATACACCACCCAGACTTACCAGAGATCAACCTTTATAAACAAACCCTAGAGGAAATCACAAAACAATTAAAATTAGCATATTGAAAACTCAAGTATTTCATTCATTAAAAGAATCACTCTTCTCCCTTTTTTCCCTCACTTCAGTAAGTGAGAGAGTTAAAGGGGGGGACAGAGTACACAGCCCGATCCGGCGGGGGAGGGCTAGCCCGGACAGGCTTCTCTCCCTGACTCTGTTTCCCTCATTTCATTTTGTTATCACAAGAAATTAGGAATATATCAAATTTAAGATTTTAATAATTTTAAATTAATAAATTATAAATAAATTGTTTTAAATTAATGAATTATATATCTATATATTGGTTTAATGATTAATTAAGAGTTATATTACTTTGTCAGATAAATAAAACCCACAATTATTCAATTTTAAACAGGTTTAATAGATTACCATCTGGACCACCTGCAGCAATGCATTCTGGGAAAATGAACACTTCCTGAAAAAAGTCCCGTTTTTCTCTAAATATCTCTGCAGATTAGCCACACAAAATTAAAATTATAGGATAATTACCATCCCCAGAGGAAGAACTCTTAACAAAGACCATGTTAGAGTATAAAATTTAAAACGTGATAACACCATAACTAAGAGTGACTACACACAGAGTATAGTGGACACACATGCAAGCAGCACTCTAAGGCAAATCATGGAGGAATCCAAGATCAGTCTGCTGTTGTAATAAGATTAAAGCATGTCCTGGTGTCTAGCGGTGTATGAAACCCAGAACAGCACTTATAATTTAAAACTTAATTAGCTTCATAGCTCCTAGCTCCTAGCTTCTAGGTTCTAGCTTTTAGGTTCTAGCTCCTAGCTTCACAGCATTCAGCTCCTGCTTCAAAACCAACAGAAGGATGAACACCGTGATGCTTCAACCCCCACTGACCCCTGAGCAGTGTGTGAGTATGACCCAGCTGTCCTATCAAGGTCGAACTACTGAAGAGGCTTAAACCTGAAAGGATGCTCACTCCAGAGTCTCTTCTAGGACTGGAACTCAGAACCAGAGCCCTACACCTCATTCAGAATTTTAACCATTATCCTAACCTTAACCAAAACCTTTACTCTAAACCTAACCAAGTTAACCTGACGCCTGAACCTAACGCCTGAACCTAACCTGGTAAATCTAGGCCTAACCCTAACCCTTATTCTAACCCTAACCAAGGAACCCAGGCCTAAACCTAAGATAGTAATCTGATGCCTAACCCTAAAACCTTACCCTAACCAGTTCCTAAACAAAACCGTTAATCCTTCCTAAATTACCTTAGAATTAGATTACAATTAAATTATTTGGACACACACTGGGGTTTGATCAACCTCGGCTGGGCCTCCCTCAGGTGAGGGTGTCTAGTCGTAATGGCCGAAACATCCAGTGATCCTGAGGTCAACTACTGATGATGTGTTCAATCAAACTAGGAAATCAAAATAGTGCCTATAGAAAAAAATAGTCCAACCAACTCCGTTTAAATTAAACAAACAACCACCTCGTTTTTTTAAAAATAAAAAAAACCAATTTGGCAAAGGGAATATGTGAGAATGGGGGGTCTTAATGACGAGCGTCGGCCAGTGCATTGCCTTTGGCGCCCTAATCCAAACTGCCCAGTCGTTGGACGAAGCAGGGGGTGTCATCGAGATATCTCTTCTAACCCTAACCCAGCCCGAGCCATCGGACGAGCGAGCCCTCTTTGAAAAACGATTTGCATATTCCCACCAAAACAATTCTCCTCTCTCCTCCATTTCCAATAGGAAACAGGAAAACGCCTTTTTTTCTCTCTCTCTTAGGCTCCCTACACCTGCAACCAAGAATCAACGCAAGGATGTGAACTGATGGGTGACACAAAGGAGTAAAGAACTAGTCTAAGGACCCCAAATCCTCAAACATAACCCAGTGTAACTGATAACGATACTTCTAAACCACAAGAAAGGTCAGGAACAAAGACTAGAACCAGCAGAGTTTATTCAAAGCAAGAGACAGAAAAAACCCAGACCTGAGCTCTGTCTTCAAATCTGAAAAAAGATGAATATTAAGTTTCTAGAAAATAATACACCACCCAGACTTACCAGAGATCAACCTTTATAAACAAACCCTAGAGGAAATCACAAAACAATTAAAATTAGCATATTGAAAACTCAAGTATTTCATTCATTAAAAGAATCACTCTTCTCCCTTTTTTCCCTCACTTCAGTAAGTGAGAGAGTTAAAGGGGGGGACAGAGTACACAGCCCGATCCGGCGGGGGAGGGCTAGCCCGGACAGGCTTCTCTCCCTGACTCTGTTTCCCTCATTTCATTTTGTTATCACAAGAAATTAGGAATATATCAAATTTAAGATTTTAATAATTTTAAATTAATAAATTATAAATAAATTGTTTTAAATTAATGAATTATATATCTATATATTGGTTTAATGATTAATTAAGAGTTATATTACTTTGTCAGATAAATAAAACCCACAATTATTCAATTTTAAACAGGTTTAATAGATTACCATCTGGACCACCTGCAGCAATGCATTCTGGGAAAATGAACACTTCCTGAAAAAAGTCCCGTTTTTCTCTAAATATCTCTGCAGATTAGCCACACAAAATTAAAATTATAGGATAATTACCATCCCCAGAGGAAGAACTCTTAACAAAGACCATGTTAGAGTATAAAATTTAAAACGTGATAACACCATAACTAAGAGTGACTACACACAGAGTATAGTGGACACACATGCAAGCAGCACTCTAAGGCAAATCATGGAGGAATCCAAGATCAGTCTGCTGTTGTAATAAGATTAAAGCATGTCCTGGTGTCTAGCGGTGTATGAAACCCAGAACAGCACTTATAATTTAAAACTTAATTAGCTTCATAGCTCCTAGCTCCTAGCTTCTAGGTTCTAGCTTTTAGGTTCTAGCTCCTAGCTTCACAGCATTCAGCTCCTGCTTCAAAACCAACAGAAGGATGAACACCGTGATGCTTCAACCCCCACTGACCCCTGAGCAGTGTGTGAGTATGACCCAGCTGTCCTATCAAGGTCGAACTACTGAAGAGGCTTAAACCTGAAAGGATGCTCACTCCAGAGTCTCTTCTAGGACTGGAACTCAGAACCAGAGCCCTACACCTCATTCAGAATTTTAACCATTATCCTAACCTTAACCAAAACCTTTACTCTAAACCTAACCAAGTTAACCTGACGCCTGAACCTAACGCCTGAACCTAACCTGGTAAATCTAGGCCTAACCCTAACCCTTATTCTAACCCTAACCAAGGAACCCAGGCCTAAACCTAAGATAGTAATCTGATGCCTAACCCTAAAACCTTACCCTAACCAGTTCCTAAACAAAACCGTTAATCCTTCCTAAATTACCTTAGAATTAGATTACAATTAAATTATTTGGACACACACTGGGGTTTGATCAACCTCGGCTGGGCCTCCCTCAGGTGAGGGTGTCTAGTCGTAATGGCCGAAACATCCAGTGATCCTGAGGTCAACTACTGATGATGTGTTCAATCAAACTAGGAAATCAAAATAGTGCCTATAGAAAAAAATAGTCCAACCAACTCCGTTTAAATTAAACAAACAACCACCTCGTTTTTTTAAAAATAAAAAAAACCAATTTGGCAAAGGGAATATGTGAGAATGGGGGGTCTTAATGACGAGCGTCGGCCAGTGCATTGCCTTTGGCGCCCTAATCCAAACTGCCCAGTCGTTGGACGAAGCAGGGGGTGTCATCGAGATATCTCTTCTAACCCTAACCCAGCCCGAGCCATCGGACGAGCGAGCCCTCTTTGAAAAACGATTTGCATATTCCCACCAAAACAATTCTCCTCTCTCCTCCATTTCCAATAGGAAACAGGAAAACGCCTTTTTTTCTCTCTCTCTTAGGCTCCCTACACCTGCAACCAAGAATCAACGCAAGGATGTGAACTGATGGGTGACACAAAGGAGTAAAGAACTAGTCTAAGGACCCCAAATCCTCAAACATAACCCAGTGTAACTGATAACGATACTTCTAAACCACAAGAAAGGTCAGGAACAAAGACTAGAACCAGCAGAGTTTATTCAAAGCAAGAGACAGAAAAAACCCAGACCTGAGCTCTGTCTTCAAATCTGAAAAAAGATGAATATTAAGTTTCTAGAAAATAATACACCACCCAGACTTACCAGAGATCAACCTTTATAAACAAACCCTAGAGGAAATCACAAAACAATTAAAATTAGCATATTGAAAACTCAAGTATTTCATTCATTAAAAGAATCACTCTTCTCCCTTTTTTCCCTCACTTCAGTAAGTGAGAGAGTTAAAGGGGGGGACAGAGTACACAGCCCGATCCGGCGGGGGAGGGCTAGCCCGGACAGGCTTCTCTCCCTGACTCTGTTTCCCTCATTTCATTTTGTTATCACAAGAAATTAGGAATATATCAAATTTAAGATTTTAATAATTTTAAATTAATAAATTATAAATAAATTGTTTTAAATTAATGAATTATATATCTATATATTGGTTTAATGATTAATTAAGAGTTATATTACTTTGTCAGATAAATAAAACCCACAATTATTCAATTTTAAACAGGTTTAATAGATTACCATCTGGACCACCTGCAGCAATGCATTCTGGGAAAATGAACACTTCCTGAAAAAAGTCCCGTTTTTCTCTAAATATCTCTGCAGATTAGCCACACAAAATTAAAATTATAGGATAATTACCATCCCCAGAGGAAGAACTCTTAACAAAGACCATGTTAGAGTATAAAATTTAAAACGTGATAACACCATAACTAAGAGTGACTACACACAGAGTATAGTGGACACACATGCAAGCAGCACTCTAAGGCAAATCATGGAGGAATCCAAGATCAGTCTGCTGTTGTAATAAGATTAAAGCATGTCCTGGTGTCTAGCGGTGTATGAAACCCAGAACAGCACTTATAATTTAAAACTTAATTAGCTTCATAGCTCCTAGCTCCTAGCTTCTAGGTTCTAGCTTTTAGGTTCTAGCTCCTAGCTTCACAGCATTCAGCTCCTGCTTCAAAACCAACAGAAGGATGAACACCGTGATGCTTCAACCCCCACTGACCCCTGAGCAGTGTGTGAGTATGACCCAGCTGTCCTATCAAGGTCGAACTACTGAAGAGGCTTAAACCTGAAAGGATGCTCACTCCAGAGTCTCTTCTAGGACTGGAACTCAGAACCAGAGCCCTACACCTCATTCAGAATTTTAACCATTATCCTAACCTTAACCAAAACCTTTACTCTAAACCTAACCAAGTTAACCTGACGCCTGAACCTAACGCCTGAACCTAACCTGGTAAATCTAGGCCTAACCCTAACCCTTATTCTAACCCTAACCAAGGAACCCAGGCCTAAACCTAAGATAGTAATCTGATGCCTAACCCTAAAACCTTACCCTAACCAGTTCCTAAACAAAACCGTTAATCCTTCCTAAATTACCTTAGAATTAGATTACAATTAAATTATTTGGACACACACTGGGGTTTGATCAACCTCGGCTGGGCCTCCCTCAGGTGAGGGTGTCTAGTCGTAATGGCCGAAACATCCAGTGATCCTGAGGTCAACTACTGATGATGTGTTCAATCAAACTAGGAAATCAAAATAGTGCCTATAGAAAAAAATAGTCCAACCAACTCCGTTTAAATTAAACAAACAACCACCTCGTTTTTTTAAAAATAAAAAAAACCAATTTGGCAAAGGGAATATGTGAGAATGGGGGGTCTTAATGACGAGCGTCGGCCAGTGCATTGCCTTTGGCGCCCTAATCCAAACTGCCCAGTCGTTGGACGAAGCAGGGGGTGTCATCGAGATATCTCTTCTAACCCTAACCCAGCCCGAGCCATCGGACGAGCGAGCCCTCTTTGAAAAACGATTTGCATATTCCCACCAAAACAATTCTCCTCTCTCCTCCATTTCCAATAGGAAACAGGAAAACGCCTTTTTTTCTCTCTCTCTTAGGCTCCCTACACCTGCAACCAAGAATCAACGCAAGGATGTGAACTGATGGGTGACACAAAGGAGTAAAGAACTAGTCTAAGGACCCCAAATCCTCAAACATAACCCAGTGTAACTGATAACGATACTTCTAAACCACAAGAAAGGTCAGGAACAAAGACTAGAACCAGCAGAGTTTATTCAAAGCAAGAGACAGAAAAAACCCAGACCTGAGCTCTGTCTTCAAATCTGAAAAAAGATGAATATTAAGTTTCTAGAAAATAATACACCACCCAGACTTACCAGAGATCAACCTTTATAAACAAACCCTAGAGGAAATCACAAAACAATTAAAATTAGCATATTGAAAACTCAAGTATTTCATTCATTAAAAGAATCACTCTTCTCCCTTTTTTCCCTCACTTCAGTAAGTGAGAGAGTTAAAGGGGGGGACAGAGTACACAGCCCGATCCGGCGGGGGAGGGCTAGCCCGGACAGGCTTCTCTCCCTGACTCTGTTTCCCTCATTTCATTTTGTTATCACAAGAAATTAGGAATATATCAAATTTAAGATTTTAATAATTTTAAATTAATAAATTATAAATAAATTGTTTTAAATTAATGAATTATATATCTATATATTGGTTTAATGATTAATTAAGAGTTATATTACTTTGTCAGATAAATAAAACCCACAATTATTCAATTTTAAACAGGTTTAATAGATTACCATCTGGACCACCTGCAGCAATGCATTCTGGGAAAATGAACACTTCCTGAAAAAAGTCCCGTTTTTCTCTAAATATCTCTGCAGATTAGCCACACAAAATTAAAATTATAGGATAATTACCATCCCCAGAGGAAGAACTCTTAACAAAGACCATGTTAGAGTATAAAATTTAAAACGTGATAACACCATAACTAAGAGTGACTACACACAGAGTATAGTGGACACACATGCAAGCAGCACTCTAAGGCAAATCATGGAGGAATCCAAGATCAGTCTGCTGTTGTAATAAGATTAAAGCATGTCCTGGTGTCTAGCGGTGTATGAAACCCAGAACAGCACTTATAATTTAAAACTTAATTAGCTTCATAGCTCCTAGCTCCTAGCTTCTAGGTTCTAGCTTTTAGGTTCTAGCTCCTAGCTTCACAGCATTCAGCTCCTGCTTCAAAACCAACAGAAGGATGAACACCGTGATGCTTCAACCCCCACTGACCCCTGAGCAGTGTGTGAGTATGACCCAGCTGTCCTATCAAGGTCGAACTACTGAAGAGGCTTAAACCTGAAAGGATGCTCACTCCAGAGTCTCTTCTAGGACTGGAACTCAGAACCAGAGCCCTACACCTCATTCAGAATTTTAACCATTATCCTAACCTTAACCAAAACCTTTACTCTAAACCTAACCAAGTTAACCTGACGCCTGAACCTAACGCCTGAACCTAACCTGGTAAATCTAGGCCTAACCCTAACCCTTATTCTAACCCTAACCAAGGAACCCAGGCCTAAACCTAAGATAGTAATCTGATGCCTAACCCTAAAACCTTACCCTAACCAGTTCCTAAACAAAACCGTTAATCCTTCCTAAATTACCTTAGAATTAGATTACAATTAAATTATTTGGACACACACTGGGGTTTGATCAACCTCGGCTGGGCCTCCCTCAGGTGAGGGTGTCTAGTCGTAATGGCCGAAACATCCAGTGATCCTGAGGTCAACTACTGATGATGTGTTCAATCAAACTAGGAAATCAAAATAGTGCCTATAGAAAAAAATAGTCCAACCAACTCCGTTTAAATTAAACAAACAACCACCTCGTTTTTTTAAAAATAAAAAAAACCAATTTGGCAAAGGGAATATGTGAGAATGGGGGGTCTTAATGACGAGCGTCGGCCAGTGCATTGCCTTTGGCGCCCTAATCCAAACTGCCCAGTCGTTGGACGAAGCAGGGGGTGTCATCGAGATATCTCTTCTAACCCTAACCCTAACCCTAACCCTAACCCTAACCCTAACCCTAACCCTAACCCTAACCCTAACCCTAACCCTAACCCTAACCCTAACCCGCCAGTGCCTCCTCCGGGTTCTCGCTTCCTGGTCCTCAGTCCAGTAGTCTTGTGCTTTTATTGACTCTCTTAGTCAAATGTTCTGGACTTCAACTCTAATTTGAGAAGACAGTCATGAAACCCCTATCCCTAATCAGAGACCCTCTATTCTAACCCTAACCATAGGACCCCTTGCCTGAACCTAACCTCTAACCCCTAAGCAGGGCAATTTATCTGTAATAACCTCACCCAACTACTTTGTTGTTGAACGAAAACGAAGACTCCACACCAATTGGTTTGAAAATCTTTAATTGGGAAGTAACAGGAGTATAGACCAAAAATATGGCAAAAAGTACACTGAAATGCCCCACCCAACTTGGTGTAGTATGGTTATGTAGGTGATAAAAAATCCCAAATATTATATAACTGGAGCTATTAATCTGAATTCACAACAAAAGCATAGTAAAGGATTGAGATGAAAAAGGGAAACTGTGATGCCAAGGAACTGGGAAATTCTGGACTGGGAAATTCTTCAAAGGGGAGGAGCTAGATGGGATATAAAAGCAGGGACACAAGCTCTCACAGAGACTCACAATGGGGACAACACATGACTAATTCGAACTGACATACTTACCTGCCCTTGCCTGATGAAGAAACAAAAGATTTCGAAACGTCGCGACAGGGCTTCCAGACTAAACCAAAATTTACTTACCTGACTAAGCCACGAACCCTCCCTCGGACGAGTGGAGAGACTTAAGCATAAAAAATGTATATTTGTAAAAAGTTCGTTTAAAGTTTAATATAAATAGTCCACGTATCTGTAATCACAGCGTGTAATAACTACATTACTAGTTTAAGGGCACAGGACCTGTGACAAATGGGGACCAGGGAGCCCCCTGGAGTGAAGGACCGTGCACCTCCTGCCACCTTTTTAAAGGAGGCAGGATCATTTTCCCCTATCCTAACCCGCCAGTGCCTCCTCCGGGTTCTCGCTTCCTGGTCCTCAGTCCAGTAGTCTTGTGCTTTTATTGACTCTCTTAGTCAAATGTTCTGGACTTCAACTCTAATTTGAGAAGACAGTCATGAAACCCCTATCCCTAATCAGAGACCCTCTATTCTAACCCTAACCATAGGACCCCTTGCCTGAACCTAACCTCTAACCCCTAAGCAGGGCAATTTATCTGTAATAACCTCACCCAACTACTTTGTTGTTGAACGAAAACGAAGACTCCACACCAATTGGTTTGAAAATCTTTAATTGGGAAGTAACAGGAGTATAGACCAAAAATATGGCAAAAAGTACACTGAAATGCCCCACCCAACTTGGTGTAGTATGGTTATGTAGGTGATAAAAAATCCCAAATATTATATAACTGGAGCTATTAATCTGAATTCACAACAAAAGCATAGTAAAGGATTGAGATGAAAAAGGGAAACTGTGATGCCAAGGAACTGGGAAATTCTGGACTGGGAAATTCTTCAAAGGGGAGGAGCTAGATGGGATATAAAAGCAGGGACACAAGCTCTCACAGAGACTCACAATGGGGACAACACATGACTAATTCGAACTGACATACTTACCTGCCCTTGCCTGATGAAGAAACAAAAGATTTCGAAACGTCGCGACAGGGCTTCCAGACTAAACCAAAATTTACTTACCTGACTAAGCCACGAACCCTCCCTCGGACGAGTGGAGAGACTTAAGCATAAAAAATGTATATTTGTAAAAAGTTCGTTTAAAGTTTAATATAAATAGTCCACGTATCTGTAATCACAGCGTGTAATAACTACATTACTAGTTTAAGGGCACAGGACCTGTGACAAATGGGGACCAGGGAGCCCCCTGGAGTGAAGGACCGTGCACCTCCTGCCACCTTTTTAAAGGAGGCAGGATCATTTTCCCCTATCCTAACCCTAACCCTAACCCTAACCCTAACCCTAACCCTAACCCTAACCCTAACCCTAACCCTAACCCTAACCCTAACCCTAACCCTAACCCTAAAAGGTCAGGAACAAAGACTAGAACCAGCAGAGTTTATTCAAAGCAAGAGACAGAAAAAACCCAGACCTGAGCTCTGTCTTCAAATCTGAAAAAAGATGAATATTAAGTTTCTAGAAAATAATACACCACCCAGACTTACCAGAGATCAACCTTTATAAACAAACCCTAGAGGAAATCACAAAACAATTAAAATTAGCATATTGAAAACTCAAGTATTTCATTCATTAAAAGAATCACTCTTCTCCCTTTTTTCCCTCACTTCAGTAAGTGAGAGAGTTAAAGGGGGGGACAGAGTACACAGCCCGATCCGGCGGGGGAGGGCTAGCCCGGACAGGCTTCTCTCCCTGACTCTGTTTCCCTCATTTCATTTTGTTATCACAAGAAATTAGGAATATATCAAATTTAAGATTTTAATAATTTTAAATAAATTAATAAATTATAAATAAATTGTTTTAAATTAATGAATTATATATCTATATATTGGTTTAATGATTAATTAAGAGTTATATTACTTTGTCAGATAAATAAAACCCACAATTATTCAATTTTAAACAGGTTTAATAGATTACCATCTGGACCACCTGCAGCAATGCATTCTGGGAAAATGAACACTTCCTGAAAAAAGTCCCGTTTTTCTCTAAATATCTCTGCAGATTAGCCACACAAAATTAAAATTATAGGATAATTACCAAAACACAAAGGAGTAAAGAACTAGTCTAAGGACCCCAAATCCTCAAACATAACCCAGTGTAACTGATAACGATACTTCTAAACCACAAGAAAGGTCAGGAACAAAGACTAGAACCAGCAGAGTTTATTCAAAGCAAGAGACAGAAAAAACCCAGACCTGAGCTCTGTCTTCAAATCTGAAAAAAGATGAATATTAAGTTTCTAGAAAATAATACACCACCCAGACTTACCAGAGATCAACCTTTATAAACAAACCCTAGAGGAAATCACAAAACAATTAAAATTAGCATATTGAAAACTCAAGTATTTCATTCATTAAAAGAATCACTCTTCTCCCTTTTTTCCCTCACTTCAGTAAGTGAGAGAGTTAAAGGGGGGGACAGAGTACACAGCCCGATCCGGCGGGGGAGGGCTAGCCCGGACAGGCTTCTCTCCCTGACTCTGTTTCCCTCATTTCATTTTGTTATCACAAGAAATTAGGAATATATCAAATTTAAGATTTTAATAATTTTAAATTAATAAATTATAAATAAATTGTTTTAAATTAATGAATTATATATCTATATATTGGTTTAATGATTAATTAAGAGTTATATTACTTTGTCAGATAAATAAAACCCACAATTATTCAATTTTAAACAGGTTTAATAGATTACCATCTGGACCACCTGCAGCAATGCATTCTGGGAAAATGAACACTTCCTGAAAAAAGTCCCGTTTTTCTCTAAATATCTCTGCAGATTAGCCACACAAAATTAAAATTATAGGATAATTACCATCCCCAGAGGAAGAACTCTTAACAAAGACCATGTTAGAGTATAAAATTTAAAACGTGATAACACCATAACTAAGAGTGACTACACACAGAGTATAGTGGACACACATGCAAGCAGCACTCTAAGGCAAATCATGGAGGAATCCAAGATCAGTCTGCTGTTGTAATAAGATTAAAGCATGTCCTGGTGTCTAGCGGTGTATGAAACCCAGAACAGCACTTATAATTTAAAACTTAATTAGCTTCATAGCTCCTAGCTTCTAGGTTCTAGCTTTTAGGTTCTAGCTCCTAGCTTCACAGCATTCAGCTCCTGCTTCAAAACCAACAGAAGGATGAACACCGTGATGCTTCAACCCCCACTGACCCCTGAGCAGTGTGTGAGTATGACCCAGCTGTCCTATCAAGGTCGAACTACTGAAGAGGCTTAAACCTGAAAGGATGCTCACTCCAGAGTCTCTTCTAGGACTGGAACTCAGAACCAGAGCCCTACACCTCATTCAGAATTTTAACCATTATCCTAACCTTAACCAAAACCTTTACTCTAAACCTAACCAAGTTAACCTGACGCCTGAACCTAACGCCTGAACCTAACCTGGTAAATCTAGGCCTAACCCTAACCCTTATTCTAACCCTAACCAAGGAACCCAGGCCTAAACCTAAGATAGTAATCTGATGCCTAACCCTAAAACCTTACCCTAACCAGTTCCTAAACAAAACCGTTAATCCTTCCTAAATTACCTTAGAATTAGATTACAATTAAATTATTTGGACACACACTGGGGTTTGATCAACCTCGGCTGGGCCTCCCTCAGGTGAGGGTGTCTAGTCGTAATGGCCGAAACATCCAGTGATCCTGAGGTCAACTACTGATGATGTGTTCAATCAAACTAGGAAATCAAAATAGTGCCTATAGAAAAAAATAGTCCAACCAACTCCGTTTAAATTAAACAAACAACCACCTCGTTTTTTTTAAAAATAAAAAAAACCAATTTGGCAAAGGGAATATGTGAGAATGGGGGGTCTTAATGACGAGCGTCGGCCAGTGCATTGCCTTTGGCGCCCTAATCCAAACTGCCCAGTCGTTGGACGAAGCAGGGGGTGTCATCGAGATATCTCTTCTAACCCTAACCCAGCCCGAGCCATCGGACGAGCGAGCCCTCTTTGAAAAACGATTTGCATATTCCCACCAAAACAATTCTCCTCTCTCCTCCATTTCCAATAGGAAACAGGAAAACGCCTTTTTTTCTCTCTCTCTTAGGCTCCCTACACCTGCAACCAAGAATCAACGCAAGGATGTGAACTGATGGGTGACACAAAGGAGTAAAGAACTAGTCTAAGGACCCCAAATCCTCAAACATAACCCAGTGTAACTGATAACGATACTTCTAAACCACAAGAAAGGTCAGGAACAAAGACTAGAACCAGCAGAGTTTATTCAAAGCAAGAGACAGAAAAAACCCAGACCTGAGCTCTGTCTTCAAATCTGAAAAAAGATGAATATTAAGTTTCTAGAAAATAATACACCACCCAGACTTACCAGAGATCAACCTTTATAAACAAACCCTAGAGGAAATCACAAAACAATTAAAATTAGCATATTGAAAACTCAAGTATTTCATTCATTAAAAGAATCACTCTTCTCCCTTTTTTCCCTCACTTCAGTAAGTGAGAGAGTTAAAGGGGGGGACAGAGTACACAGCCCGATCCGGCGGGGGAGGGCTAGCCCGGACAGGCTTCTCTCCCTGACTCTGTTTCCCTCATTTCATTTTGTTATCACAAGAAATTAGGAATATATCAAATTTAAGATTTTAATAATTTTAAATAAATTAATAAATTATAAATAAATTGTTTTAAATTAATGAATTATATATCTATATATTGGTTTAATGATTAATTAAGAGTTATATTACTTTGTCAGATAAATAAAACCCACAATTATTCAATTTTAAACAGGTTTAATAGATTACCATCTGGACCACCTGCAGCAATGCATTCTGGGAAAATGAACACTTCCTGAAAAAAGTCCCGTTTTTCTCTAAATATCTCTGCAGATTAGCCACACAAAATTAAAATTATAGGATAATTACCAAAACACAAAGGAGTAAAGAACTAGTCTAAGGACCCCAAATCCTCAAACATAACCCAGTGTAACTGATAACGATACTTCTAAACCACAAGAAAGGTCAGGAACAAAGACTAGAACCAGCAGAGTTTATTCAAAGCAAGAGACAGAAAAAACCCAGACCTGAGCTCTGTCTTCAAATCTGAAAAAAGATGAATATTAAGTTTCTAGAAAATAATACACCACCCAGACTTACCAGAGATCAACCTTTATAAACAAACCCTAGAGGAAATCACAAAACAATTAAAATTAGCATATTGAAAACTCAAGTATTTCATTCATTAAAAGAATCACTCTTCTCCCTTTTTTCCCTCACTTCAGTAAGTGAGAGAGTTAAAGGGGGGGACAGAGTACACAGCCCGATCCGGCGGGGGAGGGCTAGCCCGGACAGGCTTCTCTCCCTGACTCTGTTTCCCTCATTTCATTTTGTTATCACAAGAAATTAGGAATATATCAAATTTAAGATTTTAATAATTTTAAATTAATAAATTATAAATAAATTGTTTTAAATTAATGAATTATATATCTATATATTGGTTTAATGATTAATTAAGAGTTATATTACTTTGTCAGATAAATAAAACCCACAATTATTCAATTTTAAACAGGTTTAATAGATTACCATCTGGACCACCTGCAGCAATGCATTCTGGGAAAATGAACACTTCCTGAAAAAAGTCCCGTTTTTCTCTAAATATCTCTGCAGATTAGCCACACAAAATTAAAATTATAGGATAATTACCATCCCCAGAGGAAGAACTCTTAACAAAGACCATGTTAGAGTATAAAATTTAAAACGTGATAACACCATAACTAAGAGTGACTACACACAGAGTATAGTGGACACACATGCAAGCAGCACTCTAAGGCAAATCATGGAGGAATCCAAGATCAGTCTGCTGTTGTAATAAGATTAAAGCATGTCCTGGTGTCTAGCGGTGTATGAAACCCAGAACAGCACTTATAATTTAAAACTTAATTAGCTTCATAGCTCCTAGCTTCTAGGTTCTAGCTTTTAGGTTCTAGCTCCTAGCTTCACAGCATTCAGCTCCTGCTTCAAAACCAACAGAAGGATGAACACCGTGATGCTTCAACCCCCACTGACCCCTGAGCAGTGTGTGAGTATGACCCAGCTGTCCTATCAAGGTCGAACTACTGAAGAGGCTTAAACCTGAAAGGATGCTCACTCCAGAGTCTCTTCTAGGACTGGAACTCAGAACCAGAGCCCTACACCTCATTCAGAATTTTAACCATTATCCTAACCTTAACCAAAACCTTTACTCTAAACCTAACCAAGTTAACCTGACGCCTGAACCTAACGCCTGAACCTAACCTGGTAAATCTAGGCCTAACCCTAACCCTTATTCTAACCCTAACCAAGGAACCCAGGCCTAAACCTAAGATAGTAATCTGATGCCTAACCCTAAAACCTTACCCTAACCAGTTCCTAAACAAAACCGTTAATCCTTCCTAAATTACCTTAGAATTAGATTACAATTAAATTATTTGGACACACACTGGGGTTTGATCAACCTCGGCTGGGCCTCCCTCAGGTGAGGGTGTCTAGTCGTAATGGCCGAAACATCCAGTGATCCTGAGGTCAACTACTGATGATGTGTTCAATCAAACTAGGAAATCAAAATAGTGCCTATAGAAAAAAATAGTCCAACCAACTCCGTTTAAATTAAACAAACAACCACCTCGTTTTTTTTAAAAATAAAAAAAACCAATTTGGCAAAGGGAATATGTGAGAATGGGGGGTCTTAATGACGAGCGTCGGCCAGTGCATTGCCTTTGGCGCCCTAATCCAAACTGCCCAGTCGTTGGACGAAGCAGGGGGTGTCATCGAGATATCTCTTCTAACCCTAACCCAGCCCGAGCCATCGGACGAGCGAGCCCTCTTTGAAAAACGATTTGCATATTCCCACCAAAACAATTCTCCTCTCTCCTCCATTTCCAATAGGAAACAGGAAAACGCCTTTTTTTCTCTCTCTCTTAGGCTCCCTACACCTGCAACCAAGAATCAACGCAAGGATGTGAACTGATGGGTGACACAAAGGAGTAAAGAACTAGTCTAAGGACCCCAAATCCTCAAACATAACCCAGTGTAACTGATAACGATACTTCTAAACCACAAGAAAGGTCAGGAACAAAGACTAGAACCAGCAGAGTTTATTCAAAGCAAGAGACAGAAAAAACCCAGACCTGAGCTCTGTCTTCAAATCTGAAAAAAGATGAATATTAAGTTTCTAGAAAATAATACACCACCCAGACTTACCAGAGATCAACCTTTATAAACAAACCCTAGAGGAAATCACAAAACAATTAAAATTAGCATATTGAAAACTCAAGTATTTCATTCATTAAAAGAATCACTCTTCTCCCTTTTTTCCCTCACTTCAGTAAGTGAGAGAGTTAAAGGGGGGGACAGAGTACACAGCCCGATCCGGCGGGGGAGGGCTAGCCCGGACAGGCTTCTCTCCCTGACTCTGTTTCCCTCATTTCATTTTGTTATCACAAGAAATTAGGAATATATCAAATTTAAGATTTTAATAATTTTAAATAAATTAATAAATTATAAATAAATTGTTTTAAATTAATGAATTATATATCTATATATTGGTTTAATGATTAATTAAGAGTTATATTACTTTGTCAGATAAATAAAACCCACAATTATTCAATTTTAAACAGGTTTAATAGATTACCATCTGGACCACCTGCAGCAATGCATTCTGGGAAAATGAACACTTCCTGAAAAAAGTCCCGTTTTTCTCTAAATATCTCTGCAGATTAGCCACACAAAATTAAAATTATAGGATAATTACCAAAACACAAAGGAGTAAAGAACTAGTCTAAGGACCCCAAATCCTCAAACATAACCCAGTGTAACTGATAACGATACTTCTAAACCACAAGAAAGGTCAGGAACAAAGACTAGAACCAGCAGAGTTTATTCAAAGCAAGAGACAGAAAAAACCCAGACCTGAGCTCTGTCTTCAAATCTGAAAAAAGATGAATATTAAGTTTCTAGAAAATAATACACCACCCAGACTTACCAGAGATCAACCTTTATAAACAAACCCTAGAGGAAATCACAAAACAATTAAAATTAGCATATTGAAAACTCAAGTATTTCATTCATTAAAAGAATCACTCTTCTCCCTTTTTTCCCTCACTTCAGTAAGTGAGAGAGTTAAAGGGGGGGACAGAGTACACAGCCCGATCCGGCGGGGGAGGGCTAGCCCGGACAGGCTTCTCTCCCTGACTCTGTTTCCCTCATTTCATTTTGTTATCACAAGAAATTAGGAATATATCAAATTTAAGATTTTAATAATTTTAAATTAATAAATTATAAATAAATTGTTTTAAATTAATGAATTATATATCTATATATTGGTTTAATGATTAATTAAGAGTTATATTACTTTGTCAGATAAATAAAACCCACAATTATTCAATTTTAAACAGGTTTAATAGATTACCATCTGGACCACCTGCAGCAATGCATTCTGGGAAAATGAACACTTCCTGAAAAAAGTCCCGTTTTTCTCTAAATATCTCTGCAGATTAGCCACACAAAATTAAAATTATAGGATAATTACCATCCCCAGAGGAAGAACTCTTAACAAAGACCATGTTAGAGTATAAAATTTAAAACGTGATAACACCATAACTAAGAGTGACTACACACAGAGTATAGTGGACACACATGCAAGCAGCACTCTAAGGCAAATCATGGAGGAATCCAAGATCAGTCTGCTGTTGTAATAAGATTAAAGCATGTCCTGGTGTCTAGCGGTGTATGAAACCCAGAACAGCACTTATAATTTAAAACTTAATTAGCTTCATAGCTCCTAGCTTCTAGGTTCTAGCTTTTAGGTTCTAGCTCCTAGCTTCACAGCATTCAGCTCCTGCTTCAAAACCAACAGAAGGATGAACACCGTGATGCTTCAACCCCCACTGACCCCTGAGCAGTGTGTGAGTATGACCCAGCTGTCCTATCAAGGTCGAACTACTGAAGAGGCTTAAACCTGAAAGGATGCTCACTCCAGAGTCTCTTCTAGGACTGGAACTCAGAACCAGAGCCCTACACCTCATTCAGAATTTTAACCATTATCCTAACCTTAACCAAAACCTTTACTCTAAACCTAACCAAGTTAACCTGACGCCTGAACCTAACGCCTGAACCTAACCTGGTAAATCTAGGCCTAACCCTAACCCTTATTCTAACCCTAACCAAGGAACCCAGGCCTAAACCTAAGATAGTAATCTGATGCCTAACCCTAAAACCTTACCCTAACCAGTTCCTAAACAAAACCGTTAATCCTTCCTAAATTACCTTAGAATTAGATTACAATTAAATTATTTGGACACACACTGGGGTTTGATCAACCTCGGCTGGGCCTCCCTCAGGTGAGGGTGTCTAGTCGTAATGGCCGAAACATCCAGTGATCCTGAGGTCAACTACTGATGATGTGTTCAATCAAACTAGGAAATCAAAATAGTGCCTATAGAAAAAAATAGTCCAACCAACTCCGTTTAAATTAAACAAACAACCACCTCGTTTTTTTTAAAAATAAAAAAAACCAATTTGGCAAAGGGAATATGTGAGAATGGGGGGTCTTAATGACGAGCGTCGGCCAGTGCATTGCCTTTGGCGCCCTAATCCAAACTGCCCAGTCGTTGGACGAAGCAGGGGGTGTCATCGAGATATCTCTTCTAACCCTAACCCAGCCCGAGCCATCGGACGAGCGAGCCCTCTTTGAAAAACGATTTGCATATTCCCACCAAAACAATTCTCCTCTCTCCTCCATTTCCAATAGGAAACAGGAAAACGCCTTTTTTTCTCTCTCTCTTAGGCTCCCTACACCTGCAACCAAGAATCAACGCAAGGATGTGAACTGATGGGTGACACAAAGGAGTAAAGAACTAGTCTAAGGACCCCAAATCCTCAAACATAACCCAGTGTAACTGATAACGATACTTCTAAACCACAAGAAAGGTCAGGAACAAAGACTAGAACCAGCAGAGTTTATTCAAAGCAAGAGACAGAAAAAACCCAGACCTGAGCTCTGTCTTCAAATCTGAAAAAAGATGAATATTAAGTTTCTAGAAAATAATACACCACCCAGACTTACCAGAGATCAACCTTTATAAACAAACCCTAGAGGAAATCACAAAACAATTAAAATTAGCATATTGAAAACTCAAGTATTTCATTCATTAAAAGAATCACTCTTCTCCCTTTTTTCCCTCACTTCAGTAAGTGAGAGAGTTAAAGGGGGGGACAGAGTACACAGCCCGATCCGGCGGGGGAGGGCTAGCCCGGACAGGCTTCTCTCCCTGACTCTGTTTCCCTCATTTCATTTTGTTATCACAAGAAATTAGGAATATATCAAATTTAAGATTTTAATAATTTTAAATAAATTAATAAATTATAAATAAATTGTTTTAAATTAATGAATTATATATCTATATATTGGTTTAATGATTAATTAAGAGTTATATTACTTTGTCAGATAAATAAAACCCACAATTATTCAATTTTAAACAGGTTTAATAGATTACCATCTGGACCACCTGCAGCAATGCATTCTGGGAAAATGAACACTTCCTGAAAAAAGTCCCGTTTTTCTCTAAATATCTCTGCAGATTAGCCACACAAAATTAAAATTATAGGATAATTACCAAAACACAAAGGAGTAAAGAACTAGTCTAAGGACCCCAAATCCTCAAACATAACCCAGTGTAACTGATAACGATACTTCTAAACCACAAGAAAGGTCAGGAACAAAGACTAGAACCAGCAGAGTTTATTCAAAGCAAGAGACAGAAAAAACCCAGACCTGAGCTCTGTCTTCAAATCTGAAAAAAGATGAATATTAAGTTTCTAGAAAATAATACACCACCCAGACTTACCAGAGATCAACCTTTATAAACAAACCCTAGAGGAAATCACAAAACAATTAAAATTAGCATATTGAAAACTCAAGTATTTCATTCATTAAAAGAATCACTCTTCTCCCTTTTTTCCCTCACTTCAGTAAGTGAGAGAGTTAAAGGGGGGGACAGAGTACACAGCCCGATCCGGCGGGGGAGGGCTAGCCCGGACAGGCTTCTCTCCCTGACTCTGTTTCCCTCATTTCATTTTGTTATCACAAGAAATTAGGAATATATCAAATTTAAGATTTTAATAATTTTAAATTAATAAATTATAAATAAATTGTTTTAAATTAATGAATTATATATCTATATATTGGTTTAATGATTAATTAAGAGTTATATTACTTTGTCAGATAAATAAAACCCACAATTATTCAATTTTAAACAGGTTTAATAGATTACCATCTGGACCACCTGCAGCAATGCATTCTGGGAAAATGAACACTTCCTGAAAAAAGTCCCGTTTTTCTCTAAATATCTCTGCAGATTAGCCACACAAAATTAAAATTATAGGATAATTACCATCCCCAGAGGAAGAACTCTTAACAAAGACCATGTTAGAGTATAAAATTTAAAACGTGATAACACCATAACTAAGAGTGACTACACACAGAGTATAGTGGACACACATGCAAGCAGCACTCTAAGGCAAATCATGGAGGAATCCAAGATCAGTCTGCTGTTGTAATAAGATTAAAGCATGTCCTGGTGTCTAGCGGTGTATGAAACCCAGAACAGCACTTATAATTTAAAACTTAATTAGCTTCATAGCTCCTAGCTTCTAGGTTCTAGCTTTTAGGTTCTAGCTCCTAGCTTCACAGCATTCAGCTCCTGCTTCAAAACCAACAGAAGGATGAACACCGTGATGCTTCAACCCCCACTGACCCCTGAGCAGTGTGTGAGTATGACCCAGCTGTCCTATCAAGGTCGAACTACTGAAGAGGCTTAAACCTGAAAGGATGCTCACTCCAGAGTCTCTTCTAGGACTGGAACTCAGAACCAGAGCCCTACACCTCATTCAGAATTTTAACCATTATCCTAACCTTAACCAAAACCTTTACTCTAAACCTAACCAAGTTAACCTGACGCCTGAACCTAACGCCTGAACCTAACCTGGTAAATCTAGGCCTAACCCTAACCCTTATTCTAACCCTAACCAAGGAACCCAGGCCTAAACCTAAGATAGTAATCTGATGCCTAACCCTAAAACCTTACCCTAACCAGTTCCTAAACAAAACCGTTAATCCTTCCTAAATTACCTTAGAATTAGATTACAATTAAATTATTTGGACACACACTGGGGTTTGATCAACCTCGGCTGGGCCTCCCTCAGGTGAGGGTGTCTAGTCGTAATGGCCGAAACATCCAGTGATCCTGAGGTCAACTACTGATGATGTGTTCAATCAAACTAGGAAATCAAAATAGTGCCTATAGAAAAAAATAGTCCAACCAACTCCGTTTAAATTAAACAAACAACCACCTCGTTTTTTTTAAAAATAAAAAAAACCAATTTGGCAAAGGGAATATGTGAGAATGGGGGGTCTTAATGACGAGCGTCGGCCAGTGCATTGCCTTTGGCGCCCTAATCCAAACTGCCCAGTCGTTGGACGAAGCAGGGGGTGTCATCGAGATATCTCTTCTAACCCTAACCCTAACCCTAACCCTAACCCTAACCCTAACCCTAGCCTTGGGGGAGGGGCACACTTCCCCTCCTCCAACACTTTATAACCACCAGAGCTGTGGTCTTATCCACACATCCTCTGAAGAAGCATATCCCAATGCGAAACGTCAGGATCTAAACACTACTCAACGGTACGTCAGCTTTGACTCTTTTATCTTTTTTCAAAAACACCGGTTTTAAGCAGATTTTGCTTTTTAACTATTTGGTGATTTGGTTTTTAACTTTTTAAGCTAGTTTTTTTGATTGTCCTGGGGGGCTGCTGCCTGAGGCCTGCCATGTGGTACAAACATTTGACTCCATTTTAAACCTGGTTTTAAAACGGCCTTGTTTTTACCAGTTGGAGCTTTGTGTTTTGACTTAAACATACAGTTTTAAAACACCCTGGGGCTACGGCTGTGGCCTTCCATGTGGTGCAAACACTTTTGACTCCCTTTTAAAACCTGGTTTTAAAACGGCCTTGTTTTTACCAGTGGGAGCGTTGTGTTTTATACTTAAACAAACAGTTTTAAAACATCCTGAATAGGCCTCTGCCCAAGGCCTTCCCTTGTCTTGTAATCAGTAGTCTCCCTCTATCTTTTTTAAACCTGGTTTTAAAGCGGCCTTGCTTGTACCAGTTGGAGTGTTGTGTTTTAAACTAAAGATTACAGTTTTTTATAACACCTGAGGGACTCCTGCCTGGGCCTCTCCACTGTGTTTTTTTTAAACAGCACACTCCTTTCATTGACTCATTTATTTTCATATCTACGGTTTTAAAGCGGCCTTGCTTTTTACCGGGGTATGGGTTTTTTTAACTACTAAAGCCACCATTTTCTAAAACAGCCGGAGGGACCTCGGCTTGAGGCCATCCTCATTTTAAACATTGACTATTTTTTTGAACTCTTGTTTTAAAGCGACCCTGCTTTTAAAACTATTGTGGATTATTGTTTTTTACTTTTTGGGACACTATACATATTTTTTTCAAAAACTATCTGGA
Organism: Limanda limanda; assembly: GCF_963576545.1. Lineage (NCBI taxonomy): Eukaryota > Metazoa > Chordata > Actinopteri > Pleuronectiformes > Pleuronectidae > Limanda > Limanda limanda. Next base: position 63,793 of record NC_083655.1, read on the forward strand.
GACCTCCCGCCTGGCTTTTTTGTACACTGATACGGTTTTTTCGGAGTTTCCTCCTGTTTTCATTAGGCTATCTACCAGGAACTACAAACAAAGGCACCTGAACCTAGTCCTGCTGGAGCACTGCCAAATCGCCACCCCAGCTCCAAGGCCCAGGAACACGCCATCAACTAACCACTGGACCTAGGAGGCCTCCACCTACGCTACCAGGGTAAGAGCCCCCTCCAGTGACTTTTAAAATGTTTTATAGCAGAGGTAAGCCCGTACCGTCGAGTGGTGTAGGACGCGGACCACAGCTCACACACAACACAGCCCTACAACCCCTGATGTCTTTAAACATGCACTCATCACAATACAAACACAACCCTACACGCCGGCTAACAAACATGAACGCAGCACCCATCAACACATGGAACCAGGTACCGGACCCAGCCACCCGTACTGCGTCAAAACAAATATTTCAATTAATACAGGCTATACACCATAAACACACAACAGACAATTCATTAACTACCAACACTTTCCCACCTGGGATGATGCGTCAGGTCACCAGACTGACTGACTTCATCAAACCGGCTACACCATCCGACACCACACGTCACAAAATTAAAAACAATACAGACAACTGGATGAGAACAAACATGGCCATACTACAGGAACATTACACCAACACAATACACACCCTCGGCCGCACACCACACAACCCCATAGCCTTACAAATAGCCACCGGATGGGCTAGGAAACGGTATGGCCAGAGACTCCGGGCAGACACTATTTCGGCTACAGAAGGTATTCTGCAGCAGCATAATACTACTAGTAACAATAATGAACCTTCTTTTAAACCGAAGAGCAGGTTGGAAGGCTCCCTCTCCACCATCCCGGAATTATCCGATGAAGAGGAATTCCCACCACTACCGGTCATCATCAGTAAGTCACCCCCTGCATTTCAGCCATATCCAATTCGACAGTCCCGGGCACCACTACTCCCCACCCCCATCCAGCGCCAGACAACACTGGATGGATTACCACCACTACCTCAACGACTCAGACATGACCGCCCATACCAGACGAACAGACAAAAGACATTCCCCTTACCCCAAACCAGGCCCCCCCTACAACCGACACTACCTGACCACCCCATACCCAAACCAAGACGTAAACCACCAAACGGACTGCCGACCTACCCAGTTTATAACAAGGGCCCTCTTCAAACACAGAGGGCACCTATACATCTTGCTTCAAAACAAATCCCTCCTGACCCAAACACCTCCACCCCTCCCTCAGTGAGGGGCAAGAAAGTAGTCTCCTGGGGACCCGAACCGGTCTCCCAGGAGGCAGAAATTACCATAAAACCCAACCCCAAACTCTCCCCCATCCTACCCTCAGTGACTAGACGGAAAACCCCAATGACACGACTACCCCTAAGCCCCAGTACCCCCGACTCACCGACAGTCAGTGCAGTACCAGAACCAAGAAAACGAACACAGCAAACACAAGCCCTTATTCACCAAATACCGGACACACATAACAATACCCTGGAACTCCAGTCTATATCCCTTAACACACACAGTTTTTCAAATGTATCGACCAGCAATCTTGACACCATTTCCTCTCTCCCTTCTACACCCACAGGTGTTGCTGGTCCCCGGATTGGCACAATGGAACAGCGAGGAGCTCCGGCAACCACAACGGGAGGTTCACCTAACATGATGAGCGGGCAATTAAATGCTAACAATGCCATTCAAGCCGTTTCTGAGACCTCCCTACCACTACTTGGAAGTCCACCTCCCACTTGTGCCATTCGGGGATCCAGCACACCTTCACCCCCCGACGATAGCCCCGCAGGACCCTCCTCCACCTCCTCCCCATTCACCCTACCACCATACACTCCTACATCAGGTAAATACCACCCCACATCACATATCGCCCGACACACCAGGAAACTCCAGGACTGGTCTTTCAAAAGCCGTAGACCAGTCCTGGTGTTGGGGGATTCAAATATCAACAGAATCCCCCCCCACAACAACCCGGACTTACAACTGGACAGCTACCCGGGGGCCAACATGTACCATTTTCTAAAAATCTGTGAAAAAACGGTCCCCAACCCAGCAGTAAAAATAGTGGTCCTCTCCATCGGGATTAATAATAAGGACCAGGACCCCAGGCAGACCTCCTGCAAACAATTAAAATCCCTTTACAAACAGGCCCAACTTGCCTTCCCTAATGCTGACATCTACTTCCCGATAATTAACTTCTCGGACAACCTCACCATTAAACAACAACACAATCTCAAATATATAAACAACACTATAGCCACATACTTCCCGTTTTTAGCAGAGATCCCCCATGACACCTTTTTAACTGAAAAAGACAACATCCATTGGAAGCCGGCCACTGCTAAACTCATCTTCAGTTACTGGTTAAAACAATTAAATTTATAATAACACCCAAACCCAAACCGGGCATAACTGCAACTACAAACCCTGTACCCCACAATGACCCCGCAGTCGACTTGGGGTGGAGCTCCACATCAAACATACTTAACCTATCCTCATTATTTACTCCGACTACAGACCAGATCCATTTATTGGAAAGGGGTCTTTCATTCATCCCACGCCCGGCAAAGTTTGACTGGGAGGAACTTCATAGGGACCTACATCAATATAACCGAAGGCTAAAAATTATTAGTCATTTTTATGGTAAACCGGACCACATCCAGACACCCTTCATCCACAAATCTAATTGGGAACCCAGCACGGCTCAATCACACACAGCCACAATAAACCTGGTGCAAAAGAACAAACAGGCCCTGCGTTACTACCGGCCCCCAGGGGACGTTGCAGACAACCTCTCGGGGCTGGAACGCAGGGCCTTAGAAGAACTTACCCAAAATCCCAATATCATCATTAAACCCGCGGACAAAGGCTCCAAAATAGTTATCATGGATAGACAGCAGTATTTACTGGAGGCAAACAGACAACTCTCAAACACTACACATTATAAACCCATTCCGTCAGACTTACAAGCTCATACTCAACCACTTCTCCGCAACATCATACAAACCCTATATGACAATAAAACCATTAACCACAAGCAAAAAATCTATTTATTCGGCCCTGACCAACCCCGCCCCCGACAGTTTTATTTACTACCAAAAATCCACAAGGAACCCCCATCATGGACCATTCCCTATGAAGTTCCCCCCGGCAGACCTATAGTTTCAGATTGTAGTAGCACTTCATATCACATCTCAGAATACATAGACCATTTTCTTGGACCCCTTTCCAATAAACATCCCAGTTACATCAAGGACACCTATCATTTCATAGACACCATCCGGCCCATGGTTGTTCCAAACCAGTCATATTTATTTACAATAGACATAGACAGTTTGTACACAAATATCAATACACAAACCGGTATCAAGGCTATCAGATCCATCTTCAATAACAACCCCGACAACAATAGACCGGACAACGAAATCATTCAACTCCTGACCCTCTGTCTCAACAATAACGATTTTTCATTCAACAACAAGCAATTCCTACAAATCCACGGAACGGCCATGGGTCAGCGATACGCACCATCATACGCTAACATCTACATGAGCGAGTGGGAGCGAGAGGCACTAGCCAAGTGCACACACCAACCCCTTACCTACCTCCGATTTTTAGACGACATTTTTGGCATCTGGCAACACGACATCTCTTTATTTTCTGACTTCATAGACACATTGAATAGCCACCACCCATCCATTAAAGTTAAATACATCATAGATCCACTACAAGTAAATTTTCTGGATACAACTGTTTTTTTTGACCGGTCAAATAATTCATCATACTCACAATTACTCACCAAGGTTTATTTTAAAACAACAGATACACACGCCCTGCTCCATAAAACAAGCTATCATCCGAAACACACATTTAAAGGTATCATTAAATCCCAAATCATCCGCTTCTACAGAATATCATCCCTGGCTATAGATCTTCATTCATCCATCTCCATCCTTTTTTGTAGTCTCAGGAAAAGGGGCTACTCAAAACGCTTCCTCCGCCAAATCAAGAACAGCACTTTGGCGTCTCTCGCTCCTACTCGCTTCATTCCCCGTATTGCTCCACCCCAAGTCCCGGTCTCGGAGGGCATCCCGCCAACAGGTCCCCTACCGGTATACCCTAACCCTAACCCTAAACCGGATCCCAACCTCAACCCAAATCCTAACCCTAACCAAGATCCCCCCAGACCTAACCCTAACCCCAATGCTCCCAAGTCTAACCCTGACCCAAACCCATATCCTAACCCTAACCCACCCTCCCCCGACCCTAACCCCAGCTTTCCTAAGCCTAACTCTAACCCTGACCTAGATCCCCCCGGACCTAACCCTAACCCCAATGCTCCCAAGTCCAACCCTGACCCAGACCCATATCCTAACCCTAACCCACCCTCCCCCGACCCTAACCCTAACCCCAGCTTTCCCAAGCCTAACCCTAACCCAAATCCTAACCCTAACCAAACCTTCCCCAAACCTAACCCTAACCCCAACTCTCCCAATCCTAACCCTGACCCAAGTCCTGACCCTAACCCCTCCGAGACCGCCATCATTCTCCGAACCAGCAACCCTGACCCCAACCCCGCCATAATACCATTTATATCTACCTTTTCACACAAAATCACCGGTTTACATAGGATTATCAAGTACAACTTTACCCAGATCCAATCAGCACAGCCGGCTTTCAAAAACCATACCACCATATCAGCATACAGAAAGAACAAAAACCTCCATAGCTTATTAATACGGTCCAAGTACTCTGACAACAAACCATCAACACAAACACAGTACCATATACATTACAGAAACAGGAAATTCATTTCAAACATCCACAGCAATACAGCTTCCCCTACATTAGGCACATTTACACTAAACACCAGTAACGTCATTTACATCATTACATGCACCACCTGCAATAAACATTACATCGGCGAAACAAAACATACCATCCTCACCCGACTCAAACAACACCTGTATAACATTGGGGAAGGCAAACTCACCACCCCCATGGTCCTTCATTTCCAACGTCATCCGGTCAGCAGTCTAATCATTTCAGGCCTAGAAGCACAGGACCACTGGACCATTGGGCAGAGAAAAAGAGCAGAGAAATCATGGATCTTCAAACTGGACACCATCATCCCAACAGGTCTAAATGACAAATAACCACCAGTCCATCTTACCTGTCCTTTGTTAAACCCCCTGTTTTTTCCACCCCCCCTTCTTTTTCCGCCAGATCTGCTGCCTGGGGACCCCCAGGACCCCCCGATCACAACATCAACACCAATGGCTTCGGGAGGATTCGAACCGGGGGTCCCGGTGCCAGGGGCGTCGTCTCTGCCATTTGGCCAAATTTCTTTTAATATAGCTCTTTTTGTTTCATTCTTTTGAAACCAACAAATTTATTTTTTTCTTATAGTTTAATATATTAAAAACAAAACCCCCCCCCCCTTTTTTTTTTTTTTTCAGCTGTACTCATAAAATTTCATCAGGCAGAGAGACGCCCACCATCTGCACCAAACCAGGCAGCAGCCAAACCCACCTCTGCCTCTGCCCCTTGGTCCTTGCAGGACGTGCTCTGCCTGGGGAGCGTACCCTGGTCCCCGGGATGAGAGAGCCGAGCCTTCCCAACTTGACCACCACCTTACTTAAACCAACTTCCCAACCGGATGAAACCTAGCAGGTCAGTAGGCCAGTGCATACAAGTCATAACCCTGAACCCTGAACCCCAACCCAAACCCAAACCCAAACCTAACCCTAACCCTAACCCTAACCCTAACCCTAACCCTAACCCCTAACCCTAACCCTAACCCTAACCCTAACCCTAACCCTACTCCTAAAAAATCTAACCCTAGCTACTTAACCCTAACCCATGCTCTGCCTGGGGAGCGTACCCTGGTCCCCGGGATGAGAGAGCTGAGCCTTCCCAACTTGACCACCACCTCACGTAAACCAACTTCCCAACCGGATGAAACCTAGCAGGTCAGTAGGCCAGTGCATATAAGTCATAACCCTGAACCCTGAACCCCAACCCAAACCCAAACCTAACCCTAACCCTAACCCACAAACTTATTTTTTCTTATAGTTTAATATATTAAAAACAAAACCCCCCCCTTTTTTTTCAGCTGTACCCATAAAGTTCCATCAGGCAGAGAGACGCCCACCATCTGCACCAAACCAGGCAGCAGCCAAACCCACCTCTGCCTCTGCCCCTTGGTCCTTGCAGGACGTGCTCTGCCTGGGGAGCGTACCCTGGTCCCCGGGATGAGAGAGCCGAGCCTTCCCAACTTGACCACCACCTTACTTAAACCAACTTCCCAACCGGATGAAACCTAGCAGGTCAGTAGGCCAGTGCATACAAGTCATAACCCTGAACCCTGAACCCCAACCCAAACCCAAACCTAACCCTAACCCTAACCCTAACCCTAACCCTAACCCTAACCCTACGCACACATACAGGGGATTAATAAAATCACAGCTGATGAGATTCCGCAAAATATGTACACGAAGTTCGGATTTCATAACAGCAGGCAAAATACTGTTCAGGGCTCTAAGAAAAAGGGGATATTCCAGATCATTTCTAAGACACTGCTTAAAAAACTATGGAGATCAAAAACCAAAAATAGATAAAAACATGATTCCTCTGATAACAACATTTTCCACTATGAGTAGAATAATAAATAACAAACTTAAAAACAATTTTAAAACAATGATTCAAGATCAGGGACTATTGGATAAATTCCAAGTAATTTCAGCTTATAGGAGGAATAAAAACTTAAAAGATCTATTGGTCAAGGCAACACTTACACCAATACATCAGAAGAAAAACAAGATTTTATTGGAAGTGTTTTGCAAACTTAAATTTGTCAGAAACATGCACACCAAGACAAATTTTATTATTAAACAAAATTTTACACCACAGACATCTAATTGCGTGTATATAATATTCTGCAAAAAATGTGGAAAACAATATGTAGGGGAAACCAAAAATTCAATAGCCACAAGAATGACACAGCATAGGTATAATTTGAGAAACAAGATAAAAACAAATACTCCCCTGGTCAAACATTTTATATCACATGGACCACAACGTATAGTGATCACAAAGTGTTAAAATTTACAATAGGGGGGGAAATAAGGAGAAGAGGAGGGGGAGTGTGGTGTATGAATGGTCAGCTGCTTAAAGATGAAAAATATAAAAAGAAGTGAGAGAATACATAATGTGGGAGATGAATGAGAGAATGTATGAGGAAGACAAAGGGAGGTGGTGGGAGAGGCTGAAAGAGGGGATAAGGAACATGAGCAAAAAACACAGCAGGAACCGGGGAAAGAAAGAAAGAGAGAAAGAACAAAGGCTAAAAGAGGAGTTAGAGGAAGAGGGGAAGAAAGCAAGGGAAGGGGTTAATATTGACATAGAGGGATATATAAGAAAGAAAGATGAACTTAAGGAAATAGAACAGAGAAAGTGTCAGGGAGCAATAATAAGAAGTAGAGTGAAATATGCTAAAGAGGGAGAAAAATGTACAGGGTATTTCTTAAGACTAGAGAAGATAAGGCAGGAGAAGAAGTATTTTGAGCAAGTGGAGGGAAAGGGGGGGTAAAAAATAACAGAGCTTGTAGGGATAGTGGAAAGAGTAGAAGAGTTTTATAGAGAGTTATATAAGAAAGAAGTGGTAGATGAGGAGAGTAGTAGGCAGGTTATAGACAAGATGGAAGCTAGACTGAGTGATGAGGATAGAGAGGGGTGCGAAGGAGAGATAAGTAAGGGAGAGATAGAGAAAGCAATAAATGGGTTAGGCAGAAATAAGAGTCCAGGGATAGATGGAATAATAGGAGAATTTTAAATAGAGTTTAGAGAAGAATTAGTACCAGTGTTGGAGAGATTTTATAGATGGATAGAAGAGAAGGGAGAAATGCCGCATAGTATGACAACAGGGTTAGTGAGCATAATATATAAAAAAGGGAGTAAGGACAAATTAGAAAATTACAGGCCACTCACAATGTTAAATGGGGATTATAAGGTATTAGCAAAGGTGTTAGCAAACAGAATGAAGGAAGTAATAGGGACGGTGGTGGGAAGCACACAGGCGTATAGCATACCAGGAAGAGACATAGCGGACACAATAAGTAGTATTAGAGACACAATAACACACATGAAGGAGAACAATGGAGGGGCAGTAGTTAGTTTAGACCTTAACAAAGCTTTTGATAGAGTACAGTAGATCACAGTTATTTGTATAAACTGTTAGAGAAGATGGGATTTGGAGGAAGGTTGATAGGATGGGTTAGGCAAATGTATGAAAGAGCAGGCAGTGAGATTAAAGTCAATGGGATAATCACAGGTGAAGTTAGATTAGAAAGGTCAGTGAGGCAGGGATGTCCGCTATCGGCTCTGCTGTACTCCTTGTCAGCAGAGCCGTTAGCTGTACTCATACTGCAGAATAGGAGGATTAAGGGCATAGAACTACCGGGCGGACAGGTGAGCACACTATATCAATATGCGGATGATACAACAGTGACAGTTAGGGACAAGGAAAGTGTAGTACAGGTATTAGAAAGTGTAGAACTGTATGGGAGGGCATCAGGAGCTAAAGTAAACATAGAAAAATCGGAAATAATGTATATAGGGGAAAGCAGAGGAGGGGCGGGAGTGAAAGGATTGAAGGAAAACAAAGGGTACATGAAGGTTCTGGGAGTGAACTTAGGGATTGAGGGAGAGGAAGGGAGAGATAGGCAGTATGAAGTACTGATAAACAACATAAAGAAAACATTGGGGTATTGGAAGCAGAGAAAATTGAAATTAAAAGGGAAGGTAATAGTGGTAAATGCACTAATAATGAGCAAGATGGTGTATGTGATGAATGTGATGGATGTGCCTGTGAAAGTGTTGAAAGAAATAGAAAGAATCGTAAGCAATTTTTTGTGGGATGGGAAGGGAGTTAGGATAGCAAGAGAAGTGTTAGAAAATGAGTGTGAGGACGGGGGACTGAAACTAGTCAATTTAGAGGGAAAAAAGAAAGCACTAAGGGTGAAAATGATGGTGAGATATTTAAAGGATAACAGAGATCATGCGTGAAAGGTATTTTTAAGAGAAGCAATAAATGTGGAGGATGTGGAGAGAGCGGAGTGTTCATGGAACTAAAAAAAGGAATGATGGATGGGGTGACTGACATATACAAAGAGATGCTTGGAGCGTGGGGAGAGTTTGTGAGAGGAGTGAAGTATGAATGCAAGAATGTGAGGCAGGTATGGGAGCAACCAATGTTTTTAAATCCAAAAATTATGGCAGAGGGAGAAACTATTTTCAACAGGGTGATATGGAGGGCAGGGATAAGAAAGGTAAGGGACATGGTGTATGAGTACATACCGGGCTTCATGGGAGCACAGGTTATTGTGGATGAAGTAAGAGGGAATGGGGATGAAATATGGCCGGGCAAAGCAAAAGGAGTAATAGAGAAAATAAAGACAGCAATGCCTAAAGAATGGATGGGAATGATTGAGAGAGGGAGCGCGGTGAGGGGGGAAGAGAAAATAGAGATGTATGTGCAAGGTGAGACTGGCAAATGTGAAAACCAGAGTGATTTATAAATATATGAGAGGGAAAGAGATAAGGAGACCGACTGCAGAGAAAGTGTGGAATAAAGTCATGAATGGAATGGATGTGGAGAGAATATGGGAGAATTTGAGAGTGAAATGGAATAGCATTGAATGCGAACACTTTGATTTCATGCTAAGGCACAACAGGATTTTTAATAATCTAATAATAAGCAAGTTTGACAGCAATGTTGAAAAGGGATGTGATGTATGTGGTGAGGGAGTGAAACATGTATGCATGAGTTTGTTGAATGCAAAGAACTAAGGGGATACTTTGAAAAAATTAAGATGTTAATGAATAAATGCTGGAAAGGGGAATGGGCAGTGAGAATGGAATGGAAGAAGCTGTGGCTGTTTGGTGTGAATGAAAGACAGAAGGGATGCAATGTAAACCTCATGAACTATGTGCTGAGCCATGCAAGGTATGCAGTTAAAATAAGAAGGAACACGGCTCACCACGAGAAAAGGAAATGTGATGTATGGACTGTATTTAAAAACTTAACAGAAAGAGATGTGAGACAGATATGGGGCTATATTGGAGAAGAGGAATTCAGAAAAGGATTTGTGGATGGATGTACTTTTATTGAAATAATGAACGGTGATGTGAATGAAGTGAGAATGAATTTTGGTTAAACGGGATGTTTCTTTTTATGATTTGATTTTGATTTTATTAATTTATTGATTTGTGTGTTTTCTGTGAAGTAAATAATATGCATGTAAAAAGTACAGGTTTGGAAAAGGGCTGACTTATCACAAAATGTGTTGAAATGTAAATGTACATGTAATAAATGTAAATGCAAATATTTTTGATAATAAAAAAAAAAAATCTCTGATCTCTGAAGCTAAGCAGGGTCAAGTCTGGTCAGTACTTGGATGGGAGACTGCCTGGGAATACCAGGTGCTGTAAGCTTTTTTCACTTTTTTCCACCATTCCTTGATGCATTCACATTTATAAATAAGGTATCGTGGGTGGACTCATTCACTTATGGCCACACCAACCTCAATGCGCCTGATCTCGTCTGATCACGGACGCTAAACAAGGTTGGGCTTGGTTAGTACTTGGATGGGAGACTGCCTGGGAATACCAGGTGCTGTAAGCTTTTTCCACTTTTCCCTGATGCATTCACATGTATAAATAAGGTATAGTGGGTGCACTCATTCGCTTACGGCCACACCAACCTGATAACGCCCGATCTCGTCTAATCACGGAAGCTTAGCAGGGTTGGGCCTGGTTAGTACTTGAATGGGAGACTGCCTGGGAATACCAGGGGTCTCATTTATAACTGTTGCGTACGCACAAAACGGGCCTGTAACGTGCGTACGCCACTTCTCACGCCAACGTTGGGATTTATAAAAACAAACTTGACGGGAAAATGTGCGTATTTCTACGCAAACTCTGACTCATGCTTACGAGCGTTTTGCAGACGGGAAAACGGCGACACAGACGTGAGGTGGTGAACTGAAGCAGATTATTGATCCAATTCATAATTTACATTAAAACCAACAGCGTTACGGAGCCGAGTCATTGATAATTTCTTCTAACACTGTACGTGTATCATCAGATCGCTGCAGTGAACGGGACTGAGCCATTAGGCGGACAGAGCACCCAGTGCACAGAGCGCACAGGAGATCACTTACAAGAAATGAGCAACTTTCCAAATAATATCCCAGAGGAGGTTCGGATCCTCCGATGCTCTAAATAAATAAATGCTGCCGTGACACCGGAGCGGGGTTCTGCCCGATGTGTGCACGTGAATGGACGAACGAGGAGGAAGAGAGGGTTCAGTGATGTCTGATCTCACACAGTGTGTTATGTGATGTCTGATGTCACACAGTGTGTTATCCACAGCAGCAGCAGCAGAGTATCAGTGTATTTTCTTTATTAGTGACATCACTGCTGTCCCATGAAGTCGCTCTTCACCTCCGCCTCACTAACAAACACCTCGATGTCAGTGTCAGAAAGTTTCCCTTCCTCTTCTCATCGCTTGATGCGGTGACTCCGTCAGGACTCACAGTGGAAACCCATTGGTCAGCAGCATAACTTAACATATTCACGCCGTGCTTTGCATTGACCATTTATGGTGGAAAGTGGGCGTGTGGAGGGCGGATTTGGAGGCAGATCTATGTAAAGACGTTTACAGGTGGACTGTGATTTATAAAGCGAACATTGCATTCAGGTGAGCGTGCGCACAGTTTTATAAATCGGAATTATCTTTTGCGTACGCCATTTCCGGCTTTTGTACGTACGTACTCTTTCTGTATGAATCCTACGCACTCTTTTATAAATGAGACCCCAGGTGCTGTAAGATTTTTCCACTTTTTTTTCCACTTTTCCCTGATGCATTCACATGTATAAATAAGGTATAAGGTATTTTCACGCAAAAAACACCAAAAGTAGAAAATGCTAAAATCCAGAGGAGCACGGAAACAAAACGCTCCTGAAATAACACTTTTTAACATTCAACCACAGACGAGCCACCAAGCAGCTGGCGGGTCGCGCGGCCCTGATCACATTCTCCTTATTGAACACAACTATAAATAAATACATTGTTTGATTTCATAACCTGGGTTTGTTTTCTTGTTGTGGTTCCACAAGTTAATCGCAGTTACAAGACATTGGTTCTTCACAGAAAGCACAGACAGATTGTTTTTCCTGTTGTGAAGGGGGGGACAGACCCCCCCCCCCCCCCCCCCACGATGTCCCGATCGGGATCAACAGACTCAAAACAAAGAACCCACGAGCTGCTGGACCGAGGAAACAGAACGAGGGCTCAATCACGTGAAACACATCGGACCAACTTACTAAACATGCAGTTCAGTTTTCCAAAACACCTATAAAAATAGATTTATAGTGCAAAATATTTTTTTCTTCTTTTAATTTCTTTAGAGATCTTAAAAATTGTTTTTTTTATTATTGTTATTATTATTTGTCCTGAAATTCTACTGTGATTTTTTTTCTCCACCTTGAACCACTTGTGTGACTTGGTTTGTCACGTGACAGAAGTTTGCGCAGGAAGTCAAAAAGTTTTCGTAGGGTAGCAATGAAATACACACAATGCACACAGGAAGCCTCAAGGGACTCTGGGAAATGTTTCACAACTGAGGCTTTCGAGGTTGTTCCAGGACGATATCTACGATGCTACTTTAGGCTTTTCTTCATCATATTTTATATTTATATACTGTTAATATTCGTTAGTTCTTTAATACTTTGTAATAAAGAGGTAAAGAGGTTTGTATAAGACTACACAACAGCAAAGAGCAACAGCAGAGGGAAAGAGAGAGAAGGATCAGAAAACGAGAGAAATCAAGAGTTTACAAAGACAGGAAGGAAGCAGCGAAAAAAAGGTGGACTCTCCAAGTTCTTTTTCATTTTTTGCAAAGGCCACCGAACACGAAATTCCACGAACCTCCACTGGTTTCACTAAGACTGCAGATAGAGGGAGACGGAGGAAGAGGCGGGAAAAGAAAGAGAGAGAAGGCTGTTCTTTTTAGGGGGGGGGGGGGGGTCCGTCACCCAGTAGACCCCACCCCTCTCACACTAAGCCCCACCCCTCTCCCCCCTCCCTGACACTAGAGATAGAGCACAGAGAAGTCAAAGGACAGAAACAGCTACAGTAGCTCAGTATATACTGCATATAGTCAACCCACACAGAGAGAGAGGTCGCCGTGGACGACCTTTCCACAGCCAGTGACACTAAACACATCGGTAACACGTTTTCACGGCGTCATCACACGGGGAATAAGGATGACGGGATGGTGAAGACGGGCCACCAACTTCAAAAACATGGATGTCGTGACAGTTTTTATACCGTTTTAATTATTACTGATTTTCATTTTTTTTTTCCTCTTTTTACCAAAAAAAAGTAAAGTACAAACACAACGTCGTTTAAAGGAATGTGGTTCTTTTTTCTATTCCTCAAAAAAAATTCATCTCAATTTTTTTGTAGTTATTGGATTGATTGTTTGATAGATCGATTGAAAATTAACGTCTTTATTACAATCTCCTTGTTGATATGTGGTTTTAATCACAGGGTCCAGCGATGAGATGGAAGAGAGCGGATTGTTTAGGAAAATCTTGTGGAGGTGATTCTGGTTTAGGAAGAAGAAGAAGAGGAGGAGGAGGAGGAGGAAAAAAGAAGATAATGCTTGATCTATGTAGTAGAAAATTAACTCAGCAAGGTTGAAAAAGTATTTTGTATAAGTGTTTAAAGACTTCTCAAGACTTTTATGACTTGTATTTACATACAACAGATTATTGATGACTTGAGCTGTTTTATGGTCGGAACTGTTTATGACGTCAATATAGTAAGACCTTGTGCGACTTAATTACCCATCAAAGGAAGGAGTGTATCTATTCTTATCACCTCAGGGAACACATGTGAAAACACATGTGAATCAGCTGTTATGTTTAGTTTCCTGTCCTTCCCCCACCTATGGGAACCTGTCTGGATTGGCTCAGAGAGACAGCCCTATCCCCTGGTATATAAGATCTGTGTATCTGACTGTTCTGGATCTTCACTCTGAGTTCTTTGGGACTCCCTGTGTTGATCCTTTCTGCAGAAAGCCCCTTATTAAATACACGTAGATAACTTTGTTGTTTTTAGCCTCTTGTATCTCCAGATTTCCATCACAAATTTGGTGTCAGAAGTGGGATCGCACGTCTGGACGCATCTGGACTCGGTGTCTACGGTTGACTGATCATCTTGGAAAAAAGTTTCCAACCTTAACCTCCCCACGGGTGAGACGCAGGGACCTAGACCCGAGCCGGATCGTCTCAGCGCTGCGATCTATCCGGTGAGAATCTGAGATTTCAAGTGTAATTTATCCCAGCAGAACATAGTGTTATAGAGAAGTTGGTCTAAGAGGAACGGGATCCTCAAGACGGGTGAAAGCCCCGTAAATTTTTAACCAAGGTTTAGAAGAAACCTGGAAGGTAGACTGACGAGGTACCTTAAGGAGTTGTTTCGACTGCAACCACAGAGAGGACATAATACTGAGTGTATTTGCATTGTGTCAGGCAACTCAAAAAAAAAAAGCGCGCTATGTAGAGAACTTCTTTAGGGCACTATGCTTTATGTTGGTTAGGCAGGATTTTTAAAAGTGTATTAAACCGCAAAAAAAAAAAAAAAAAAAAAAAAAAAGAGACGAATTGAGAAATTACCATTGACCAAGTAATTATAAGGAAATTACTATTGATTATTATATAGGGGATACGACAGTATTTTGAGGATATTAATATTACTACGTTTCCTATTTTGCTCCTTACGAAAGTGTTTTGGAGATTGATTGAAGATAACTAAAACTTAAAATAATTTTTTTTTAAATATGGGTAAAAGTAACAGTAAAGAAAAATTTGATGGAACTGATCTGAGTAGTCCTAATATGAATTTCATGCGAAGGAACTATGGTGACACAGCACTTAGCCAGGTGAAAGTTTGGATGAATGAATGTGGGTTTCCAGAGGGGGGGAGTTTTAGCATGAGACAGCTGAAACAGCTGAAACTAAAGCTAGAGGAGAAAGAAAGAGTAAAACGTACATTTCAGGCAGAATGGAAGGGATATGGAATGTGGTTAGAAGAAGCACAACGTAGGGACAAAAAACAAACATTTGTAAAGACAGATAAACCCTCACAAGTGTCTCAGTGTTTCAAAATGCAGGATTCCGACCTCGACTCTGCCCCGCCAAGAAGACAACAACCTGCACAGCTCCAAGCTGCACCGCAAGCGGGTGCTCCACAAGCAGGAGCCCAAGCTCCACCACCTCTTCCACCTCTTCCACCTCTTCCACCACCTCCTCTACCACCTCTTCCACCATCTCCTCCACCATACAACATTCCAGACCCTCAACCCCCTTCTCCACCTCACACCCGACGAGGCGGACAATACGGACCGGAACAGGATCCGGCCCACAATGTTTTGTGCCTCCCGATGGTTGAAGTGGCAGGAGCAAATGGGAATGCCATACTTGTGCACAGGCCATGGACAACCAGCGATATCCAAGCAGCAATGAGTCACCTCCCTTCCCCATCAAATGCAGGGGGAGTGAAGTTTGCACAGGAGCTGCTTGTCTTCTGCAGAGAATTCCGCCCTACAAGCTTTGAACTGAGACGGTTGCTCATGGCTAAAATGGGTAATGGATGGGCAAAAATAGCAGCAGGGTACCCACAACAAGACCTTAGGATGACACATCCAGACTGGAATAATGCCGCAAATGCTGTGTATATGAATGCCATTAATAATCTGAATGGGCGAATTGAAGCCGCATTCCCAGTGCGAATGGACATGACAAAGATTTCAGCGTGTAAGCAAGAAGAAGATGAGACAGTTCACAACTACTTGACTCGCTTAACCGAAGCTCACAACACTCACAGTGGGTTGACTCCACCTCCTGATGTAAACGCAGCAGAAATAACACCATGGGAAGCCCACCTGAGAAATAGTTTCATCAACGGCCTAAGACTTGATGTTGCCAGCCTGTTAAAACGCACATGCATCCAGTGGGACTCTGGAAAACTCAGCTTGATTGAATCACATGCAGTGCATGCTGAGAAGCTAATCAGAGATGGAGACAAGAGGAAGAAGGACAAAAGAGAGACTGATCTGCATCACGCCACATTGACCATGTTCGCAGGTACACCTCGCGGGTACTCCAGAGGCCGAGGGCGCGGACGGAAAAGAGGAGGATTTCAAGGAAGGAGGGGAGACCAAATGTGGAATTATGATCCGGACATTTGTTTTTACTGTGGAGAGAAGGGACATTGGGCAAAAGATTGTCCAGACAGACAGCAACCTTACAAGGCTGATTGAACCGAGGCGGGGACGGAGGAGAGGGAGGAACCAGCATCTTTGGACACAGAACGAGGCCGTGAGGAACACATCACACATCAAGAGGGTGAATGCACCACACCAACACAAACACTAAACACAGAAGTAAAAGATTTTTTAGAAAAGAAAGACAAATTACTTATAGAAACATATGTTAAGTATCAATCAGATGCTTATGCTCATATGCCAATGCACACACTCACAGTGCTAGGGAAAGACATTACATTCCTTGTAGATTCAGGAGCAACACATTCCGTCATCAAGAGCAATATGTTTGAAACACCTCCTAAAATGAGTGGACGATTTGTTAGATCTGTGGGCGCTTCAGGAAGCACCGTGGTTGAAAAATTCACTACTCCCTTAATATGTAGTGATAGCAGCACAGGAAAATTTAAGTGTTCATTTTTGCTATCCTCATGTTGTCCAATTAATTTGATGGGAAGAGACGTAATGTGTCTTATGGGCATTTCTCTAATTTCCACCCCATCAGGAGTAGTAGTGATCCGAACGACTGATCTGGATCCCCCACAGATTTACACATGCATTAAGTATAATGCTGATTCACTGCTATATGCGTATGAATGGAAGCTCTGCTCATCTGTTGTCACCTCAATCAACACTGATCTAGTGGATAAGGCACATTCAGTCACACTAGGAACAGACACCACATATATGTTTCCAGAAGATTTACACTGCATGGCACACATACACGAAGGGAAAGATCCAGGATTTGAGAAAAGATGGTTTCGAGAAAGTTGTTTGAGAGAGAAGTTAACGCTAAGTTGCATGTTCTGGAATGAACATAGATGTGCTGTTTCTGTAATTTTGCCTAACGCAGAATATAAGTCACCCTCTAGGTTCCTTCACAGATATTCAGAGGTTGCTTCCCTTTTTGACGTTCCTGATTCCTATCCACATGTCTCACTGTCGAAGCACAAAAATGATGAATGGCAAGACTTGGGACCGTGGATAAAAACATGTATCAATGCTGACGTTTGGGAAAAAACATCAGATCCTGTGGTTCAGTATAATCCATTTTTGAAAGTGTATAGAAAACGATTTACGTCTGTTGTTCACACATTCAGAACTGTTCAACTGGTACCAGACACACACACAGACACCCAATATGCACATGCATATTTAAATGACACAAACATCATTTCAGAAACACACCCAGCTCTAAAAGATGTCCCTAAGACACTTTGGGCTCAAGGCAATCATGATGTGGGTTTAATTCGAAACATGAAACCTGTAGTCATCAAACCAAAATCTGACTATAGACCACATCAATCTCAATATCCACTAAGACAGGAAGCCATCGATGGTATTACGCCAGTTTTCAACTCTCTATTGAAGGCGGGTGTAATTGTTCCTTGCAAGGATTCACCGGTGCGCACTCCGATTTTTCCGGTCAAGAAAGTTCGCGATGAATTACAACCTGACGATTGGCGATTTGTTCAAGATTTGAAAGCTGTCAATGCTGCAGTACAGCAGCGCGCTCCGTTGGTTCCAAATCCTTATACAATCCTTTCCCAAGTTCCGCCGGATAGTAAATGGTTCTCTGTTGTTGATCTGGCAAATGCATTTTTCAGCGTTCAAATCGATAAAGACAGCCAATACTGGTTTGCATTTGAGTTCAACAGAGAAAGTTACACCTTCACACGCCTATGTCAGGGCTACTGTGAATCACCTACCATTTACAACCAGGCATTAAAAGACAGCTTGAGCTCATTAGAGATCACACCAGGAAGTGCACTGTTACAATACGTTGACGATTTAATGATTTGTGCTCCAACTAAAGAACAGTGTGAAAATGATACTGTGGCTCTCTTAAAACATTTAGATGCAGAAGGCCACAAAGCAAGCCTGAAAAAATTGCAGTTTGTAAAAGAACGAGTTTCATTTTTAGGGCATGTGATCACAGCAGAGGGCAAATCCCTCTCCCCTAAGAGAGCATTAGCAATTCAAAATATTCCAAAACCTGTCACAAAGAAACAAGTGATGTCATTCCTGGGAATGTGCTCTTATTGTAGATCATTTATTCCTAACTATGCTGTCCTCGAGGCGCCCCTTAGCGCAATCGCACACGGGCAAGGCTTGCAAGCATATAGCAAAGTGACATGGACTGATGACGCGGAGAAAGCTTTCACTGACTTGAAACTGACCTTACAAACGACCCCGACTTTAGGACTACCGAACCCTGACCGACCTTTCACACAAGCAGTTGACGAGAAGGGTGGCTACATGACTTCAGTGCTGCTCCAAGAACATGGGGGTAAACAGAGACCTGTTGCATTTTTCTCAGCAAAACTTGATCCAGTTGCTGCAGGCCTGCCTACTTGTCTCAGAGCTGTAGCAGCTGCAGAGAAGGCTGTACTGGCATCCAGGGATTTAGTAGGATACTCCCCACTCACCCTGTTGGTTCCACATGCTGTGTCTATGATTTTGTTGGAACAAAAGACATCTCATTTGTCTGCTGCACGCTGGCTTCGTTATCATGCTATTCTGTTGGAAATGCCTAACATCACTGTGAAAAGATGTAATGTTCTTAACCCAGCAACTCTTCTTCCAACAGAAGGAGATGGTGAACAACATAACTGTGTAGTAACAATAACTGAAGTTTGTTCCCCCAGACCAGATTTACAGGAAACACCACTGCAGAATCCAGACTATGAACTGTTTGTGGATGGATCAGCGTCTCGCAATTCAGACACAGGAGCGAATCAAGTTGGTTTCTCTGTGGTTACAGCACATGATACATTGATTGCACGACCTCTCCCTGCTTCCCTGTCAGCACAGGCAGCAGAGCTCACTGCTCTCATTGAAGCATGCAAATTGGCTAAGGGGAAAAGGGTGAATATCTACACTGACAGTAGATATGCATTTGGTGTAGTACATGATTTTGGCACGATTTGGAAGCACAGAGAATTCCTTACATCATCAGGCAAACCAATTGCACATCATGCTCTAGTGTCTCAGATGCTTGATGCTGTCCTCCTCCCCAAACAGGTTGCTGTATGTAAATGTGATGCTCACACTTCTAATAATGACCCAGTATCACAAGGAAATGCCAGGGCAGATGCAGCAGCGAAAGCAGCTGCTCGTCAGCCCCTATTTGCTTCACACATTCTGTTACAGGTCGACCCCACCACCCCCACGGCTGACCTACAAGAACTTCAACTTAGAGCAACAGTGGAAGAGCGTGGACTTTGGAAGAGAAGTGGTTGCACACACACACATGGGGTGTGGGTGGGCCCTGATGAGAAACCTTGTTTGCCAAAATATCTGTTTCCCCATTATGCAAAGTTAACGCATGGGAAGGATCATGTTTCAAAAGGACCGATGATGGCTGCTATTTCACAACATTGGTTCACAAAGGGGTTTTCTAGCTACGCTCAGAAGTTTTGTCAGGCATGCATAATTTGTGCCACTAACAATATTGGTAGAGGAATGCAGGCCCCACAAGCTGCACATCCTCCACCTGACAAACCATTTGACCATCTACAGATGGATTTTATTGAGCTAACACCAAGTGAGGGAAAAAAATATTGCTTGGTTATAGTTGATATGTTTTCTAAATGGGTCGAAGTTTTCCCCACATCAAAGCAAGACACAGGTGCCGTAGCTAAAGCGTTGATTACTGAACTTATTCCCAGATGGGGAATCCCAAGCAAAATCAGCAGTGACAACGGAACTCCATTTGTTAGTGCGGCACTAAAACAAATGAGTAAATATTTGGGCATTGATCTGAGAAAACATTGTGCCTATCACCCAGCAAGTGCGGGAGCGGTGGAAAGAGAAAATGGCACGCTGAAAAACAAATTGGCTAAATGCTGTGAGGAAACTGGATTGTCGTGGACTAAGGCTCTCCCACTTGTTCTCATGCAGATGAGAATGAGAATTAGACCAAAACATGGATTGAGCCCATTTGAGATTCTGTTCGGACGTCCAGCAAACACGGGCATTGGACCTGTTAAAAGACAATTGCCCTCAACAACTCTCTGTGATAATGAAATGTTGTCTTATTGTACAAATCTCTCTTCTGCTTTATCTGCCATTCACAAACAGGTTAAAGACGCACTCCCTACCCCGGCGACTGGACCACTTCATAACCTGAAGCCCGGCGAATGGGTGGTAGTGAAAGACCTAAGGCGGAAAAGTTGGCGACACAGACGCTGGACAGGACCGTACCAGATCCTATTAACGACCTACACGGCTGTGAAGGTCGCTGAGAGGACAACGTGGATTCATGCCAGTCACTGCAAGAGAGTCCCAGAACCAGACCATCCACCTGCTGCACCCACACTTAATAATTAAAACAAAGGATCGGTGAAGAGAGGGCAGTGCTGACCAGCACAGCTGTTGGTAATCGTTGCTTCGGAGAATCACATAATACACACACAGCAGAGAAGGCGACGATGAAACACCGACCTCCGTGGCATCACTTCAGTCAGCTGGGTCGGAGTGGCAGTAGAGGAACTGTTCTCTCAATATTGATGACATCAATCCCCCGCTGACTGATAACTCTTGATACGAATTTCGTTTTTGAAACATTCAATCCAATCTCCCATGCCAGTTTGATTTGTTGGGTTCCAAGCATCCTGTTTTCGCACGTATGTCTCCCCCACACTGCACCTTTATATTCCCAGTTTGGTTACTGTTGGGGTTTATGGGGGATGCCAGCTGTGTCCCGATGGTTTGCTCCGCCAGATGACGCGCCAATTAGATTTACAGTGACGATAATGT